>NC_054473.1:172987106-172989606 GCF_017639515.1 Carcharodon carcharias
ACACACACACACTGACACACACACAGTGACACACACACACACACTCTGACACACACACACGCTGACACACACACACTCTGACACACACACACACTGACACACACACACACACACATTGACTCACTGACACATAAACTCACACACACACACAGACACACTGACACAAGCACACGCACACAGACACGCCGACACACACACACACACACATACAGACACACTGACAAATACACATACTGACACCCTGACACACACACACGCACACGCACAGACAGGCTCACTGACAGGCACACTGACAGGCTCAGACACACATACACACACAGACACACTGACACACAGTGACACACACTGACACTCACACGCACTGACACACACACACACACACTGACACACACACACACACTGACCCACACACACACTGACACATACACACACTGACACACACACATACACTGACACACATAAGGACACACGCACACACTGACACACACACACATTGACACAATGACACATAAACCCCACACCCCCCACACACACACACTGACACACACAGTGACACACACACACACACACACTGACACACATAGACACACTGACACACAGACACAGACACACTGACGCACACACACACACTGACACACACTGACACACACACACAGACACACAGTGACACACACACACACTGACACACACACACACTGACACGCACAGACACACATACACACACACACATACACACAGACAAACTGACACACACAGTGACACACGCACACACTGACACACTCACACTGACGCACTGACACACTCACACACTGACAAACACAGTGACACACGCACACACTGACACACACAGACACTGACACACACACTGACACGCACTGACACACTCACACACACACTCTGACAAACACACACACTCTGACACACACACACAGTGACACACACACACTCTGACACATACACAATGACATGCACAAGGAGACATGCACACACTGACAAACACACACATTGACAGACTGACACACACACACATTGACACACTGACACACAAACTCACACACACACACAGACATACTGACACACACACACACAGACACGCAGACACACTGACACACACACACAGACACACTGACACACACACTGACACACACTGACACACACACACACACTGACACACACAGTGACACACACACACACACTGACACGCACAGACACACATACACACACACAGACACACTGACACACACAGTGACACACGCACACACTGACACACGCACACACTGACACACACACACACTGCCAAACACAGTGACACACACACACTGACACACACAGACACTGACACACACACTGACACGCACTGACACACACTCTGACACACACACACACTCTCTCTGACAAACACACACACTCTGACACACACACAGTGACACACACACACACACACACACTCTGACACACACACACTCTGACACACACAGACACTGACACACACACACACTGACACACACAAGGACACATGCACACACTGACACACACACACATTGACACACTGACACACACACACTGACACACACACACATTGACACACTGACACACAGACATACTGAGATACTCACACACAGACACGCAGACACACTGACACACACACACAGACACACTGACACACACACACACACACACACACTGACACACACACTGACACACACGCACACTGACACACACAGTGACACACACACACACACACACTGACACACACACACACACACTGACACGCACAGACACACATACACACACACACAGACAAACTGACACACACAGTGACACACACACACACTGACACACACACACACTGACACACGCACACACTGACGGACACACACACTGCCAAACACAGTCACACACACACACACACTGGCACACACACTGAAATGCACTGACACACACAGTGACACACACACACCCACTCTGACAAACACACCCACTCTGACAAACACACACACTCTGACAAACACACACACTCTGACAAACACACACAGTGACACACACACACACACTCTGACACACACACACACTGACACACACACACACTGACACACTCAAGGACACATGCACACACTGACCCACACACACATTGACACACTGACACACAAACACACTGAAACACACTCACACATTGACACACTGACACACAAACTCACATCACACATGCACACACACACAGACTCACTGACACACTGTAACACACACACACACTGACACACACACACACACTGACACACACACTGACACACACACTGACACACACACTGACACACACACTGACACACACAATGATACACACTGACACACACTGACAGACCCTGACACACACACACACACTGACACACACACACTCTGACACACACACACTCTGACACACACACACACTGACACACACTCACACACAGACACACTGACGCACAGACTGACACACACACACACTGAAAAACTGACACACACA
>NC_054473.1:172994606-173062106 GCF_017639515.1 Carcharodon carcharias
ACACACACTCACTGACACACACAAGGACACACGCACACACTGACACACACACACATTGACACACAAACACATTGACACACACACACATTGATACACTGACACACAAACTCACACACACACAGACACACTGACACAAACAAATACACACACACACAGAAACGCAGACACACTGACACACACACACACACACACACACACTAAGACACACACACATACAGACACACTGACACACACAGACACACACAGAGACACACACATACACATTCTGACACACACACTCACTGACACACACACTCACTGACACACACAAGGACACACGCACACACTGACACACACACATTGACACACAAACACATTGACACACAAACACATTGATACACTGACACACAAACTCACACACACACAGACACACTGACACAAACAAATACACACACACACAGAAACGCAGACTCACTGACACACACACACACACACACACTGACACACACACACATACAGACACACTGACACACACACTGACACACACACACAGACACACTGACACACACACACACACACACGCACTGACAGACACAGTGACACACACACACACACACACACACACTGACACACACACACACTGACACACACACTGACACGCACAGACACACGTACATATACACAGACACACTGACACACACACACACAGACACACACACACACTGACACACACACACACAGACACACACAGAGACACACGCACACACTGACACACGCACACAGTGACACACGCACACACTGACACACACATACACACTGACGCACACACTGACACACACACACACACACTGACACGCACAGACACACATACACACACACACAGACAAACTGACACACACAGTGACACACACACACACTGACACACACACACACTGACACATGCACACACTGACGGACACACACACTGCCAAACACAGTCACACACACACACACACACACACACACTGGTACACACACTGAAACGCACTGACACACACAGTGACACACACACACCCACTCTGACAAACACACACACTCTGCCAAACACACACACTCTGACAAACACACACAGTGACACACACACACACACTCTGACACACACACACACACACTGACACACACACACACACACACTGACACACTCAAGGACACATGCACACACTGACCCACACACACATTGACACACTGACACACAAACACACTGAAACACACTCACACATTGACACACTGACACACAAACTCACATCACACATGCACACACACAGACTCACTGACACACTGTAACACACACACACACTGACACACACACACACACACTGACACACACACTGACACACACACTGACACACACAATGATACACACTGACACACACTGACACACTGACAGACCCTGACACACACACACACTGACACACACACACTCTGACACACACACACTCTGACACACACACACACACACACACTGACACACAGACACACTGACGCACAGAGTGACACACACACACACTGAAAAACTGACACACACACACACTGACACACACACACACACTGACACACACACTGACACGCACTGACACACGCAGTGACACACACACACACACTCTGACAAACACACACTCTGACACACACACACAGTGACACACACACACACTCTGACACACACACACACACTGACAAACACACACACACTGACACACACAAGGACACATGCACAAACTGACTCACACACACATTGACTCACTGACACACAAACTCACACACACTGACACACACACACACACACAGGCACACTGACACACACACACAGACACTCTGACACACACACTCTGACACACACACAAAGTGACACACACGCACACACTCTGACACACACACATTCTGACACACACACAAAGTGACACACATGCACACACTCTGACACACACACACTCTGACACACACACACTCTCACACACACACACACTGACACAAACACACACACTGACACACACAAGGACACAAGCACACACTGACACACACACACATTGACACACTGACACACAAACACACTGACACACACACACACACACGCACTGACACACACACACACACACAGACACACTGACACACACACACACACATACAGACACACTGACACACACACACACACTGACACACACACACACAGACACAGTGACACACACTGTCACACACACTGTCACACACACTGACACACACACTGACACACACACTGACACACACTGACACACACTGACACACACACACACACACACAGTGACACACACAGTGACACACACAGTGACACACACACAGTGACACACACACACACTGACACACAAACACACTGACACGCACAGACACACATACACACACACGCAGACACACTGACACACACAGTGACTCACGCACACACTGACACATTGACACACACTGACACACACACACTGACACGCACACACACTGACACGCACACGCACACATACACACACTGACACACTGACACACACACTGACACAGCACACATTGACAGACACTCACACTGACACACACAGTGACACACGCACACACTGACACACTTACACACTGACACACAGACACACTGACAAACACACACACTGACACGCACAGACACACATACACACAGACACACTGACACACACAGTGACACACGCACACACTGACACACACACACACATACAAACACACACACATACAAACACACACACTGACACACACACACACTGACACACACACACTGACACACACACACACACTGACACACACACGCAGACACACACACTGACATGCACAGACACATTGACAAACACAGTGACACACACACAATCTGACACACACACACAATGACACACACACACACATACACACACACAGACACACTGACGCACACACTGACACACACAGTGACAAAGTGACACACACACACACTGACACACACACACACACACACTGACACACACACTGACACGCACTGACACACACAGTGACACGCACTGACACACACAGTGACACACACACACACACACACACAAACTCTGACAAACACACACACTGACACACACACACTGACACACACACACTGACACACACACTGACACAAACAGACACACACAGACACACACACACACACTGACACACACACTCACTGACACACACACTCACTGACACACACAAGGACACACGCACACACTGACACACACACACATTGACACACAAACACATTGACACACACACACATTGATACACTGACACACAAACTCACACACACACAGACACACTGACACAAACAAATACACACACACACAGAAACGCAGAAACACTGACACACACACACACACACACACACACACTAAGACACACACACATACAGACACACTGACACACACAGACACACACAGAGACACACACATACACATTCTGACACACACACTCACTGACACACACACTCACTGACACACACAAGGACACAGGCACACACTGACACACACACATTGACACACAAACACATTGACACACAAACACATTGATACACTGACACACAAACACACACACACACAGACACACTGACACAAACAAATACACACACACAGAAACGCAGACTCACTGACACACACACACACACACACACACACTGACACACACACACATACAGACACACTGACACACACACTGACACACACACACAGACACACTGACACACACACACGCGCACTGACAGACACAGTGACACACACACACACAGACACACAGTGACACACACACACACTGACACACACACTGACACACACACTGACACGCACAGACACACATACACATACACAGACACACTGACACACACACACACAGACACACACACACTGACACACACACACACAGACACACACACGCACACATACACACACTGACACACTGACACACACACTGACACAGCACACATTGACAGACACTCACACTGACACACACAGTGACACACGCACACACTGACACACTTACACACTGACACACAGACACACTGACAAACACACACACTGACACGCACAGACACACATACATACAGACACACTGACACACACAGTGACACACTCACACACCGACACACACACACACATACAAACACACACACATACAAACACACACACTGACACACACACACACTGACACACACACACTGACACACACACACACACTGACACACACACACAGACACACACACTGACATGCACAGACACATTGACAAACACAGTGACACACACACACTCTGACACACACACACAATGACACACACACACACACATACACACACACAGACACACTGACGCACACACTGACACACACACTGACAAAGTGACACGCACACACACTGACACACACACACACACACACACTGACACACACACTGACACGCACTGACACACACAGTGACACGCACTGACACACACAGTGACACACACTGACACACACAAACTCTGACAAACACACACACTGACACACACACACTGACACACACACACTGACACACACACTGACACAAACAGACACACACAGACACACACACACACACTGATACACACACTCACTGACACACACACTCACTCACACACACAAGGACACACGCACACACTGACACACACACACATTGACACACAAACACATTGACACACACACACATTGATACACTGACACACAAACTCACACACACACAGACACACTGACACAAACAAATACACACACACACAGAAACGCAGACACACTGACACACACACACACACACACACACTAAGACACACACACATACAGACCCAATGACACACACAGACACACACACACACACATTCTGACACACACACTCACTGACACACACACTCACTGACACACACAAGGACACACGCACACACTGACACACACACATTGACACACAAACACATTGACACACAAACACATTGATACACTGACACACAAACTCACACACACACAGACACACTGACACAAACAAATACACACACACACAGAAACGCAGACTCACTGACACACACACACACACACACACTGACACACACACACATACAGACACACTGACACACACTGACACACACACACAGACACACTGACACACACACACACACACGCGCACTGACAGACACAGTGACACACACACACACTGACACACACACTGACACGCACAGACACACATACACATACACAGACACACTGACACACACACACACAGATACACACACACACTGACACACACACACACACAGACACACACAGAGACACACGCACACACTGACACACACACTGACACACACACTGACACGCACAGACACACATACACATACACAGACACACTGACACACACACACACAGACACACACACACACAGACACACACATACACACACTGACACACTGACACACACACTGACACAGCACACATTGACAGACACTCACACTGACACACACAGTGACACACGCACACACTGACACACTTACACACTGACACACAGACACACTGACAAACACACACACTGACACGCACAGACACACATACATACAGACACACTGACACACACAGTGACACACGCACACACTGACACACACACACATATACAAACACACACACATACAAACACACACACTGACACACACACACACTGACACACACACACTGACACACACACACACACTGACACACACACACAGACACACACACTGACATGCACAGACACATTGACAAACACAGTGACACACACACACTCTGAAACACACACACAATGACACACACACACACACATACACACACACAGACACACTGACGCACACACTGACACACACACTGACAAAGTGACACGCACACACACTGACACACACACACACACACACTGACACACACACTGACACGCACTGACACACACAGTGACACGCACTGACACACACAGTGACACACACTGACACACACAAACTCTGACAAACACACACACTGACACACACACACTGACACACACACACTGACACACACACTGACACAAACAGACACACACAGACACACACACACACACTGATACACACACTCACTGACACACACACTCACTCACACACACAAGGACACACGCACACACTGACACACACACACATTGACACACAAACACATTGACACACACACACATTGATACACTGACACACAAACTCACACACACACAGACACACTGACACAAACAAATACACACACACACAGAAACGCAGACACACTGACACACACACAGACACACTAAGACACACACACATACAGACACACTGACACACACAGACACACACAGAGACACACACATACACATTCTGACACACACACTCACTGACACACACACTCACTGACACACACAAGGACACACGCACACACTGACACACACACATTGACACACAAACACATTGACACACAAACACATTGATACACTGACACACAAACTCACACACACACAGACACACTGACACAAACAAATACACACACACACAGAAACGCAGACTCACTGACACACACACACACACACACACACTGACACACACACACATACAGACACACTGAAACACACACTGACACACACACACAGACACACTGACACACACACACACACACGCGCACTGACAGACACAGTGACACACACACACACACTGACACACACACACACTGACACACACACTGACACGCACAGACACACATACATATACACAGACACACTGACACACACACACACAGACACACACACACACTGACACACACACACAGACACACACAGAGACACACGCACACACTGACACACACACACAGTGACACACGCACACACTGACACACACATACACACTGACGCACACACTGACACACACACACAATGACACACACACACACACACTGACACACACATACACACACACACTGATACACACACACACACACACACACACTGACACACACACACACTGACACATGCACACACTGACGGACACACACACTGCCAAACACAGTCACACACACACACACACACACACACACTGGTACACACACTGAAACGCACTGACACACACAGTGACACACACACACCCACTCTGACAAACACACACACTCTGCCAAACACACACACTCTGACAAACACACACAGTGACACACACACACACACTCTGACACACACACACACACACACACACACTGACACACACACACACACACACACTGACACACTCAAGGACACATGCACACACTGACCCACACACACATTGACACACTGACACACAAACACACTGAAACACACTCACACATTGACACACTGACACACAAACTCACATCACACATGCACACACACAGACTCACTGACACACTGTAACACACACACACACTGGCACACACACACACACACTGACACACACTCTGACACACACACTGACACACACAATGATACACACTGACACACACTGACACACTGACAGACCCTGACACACACACACACTGACACACACACTCTGACACACACACACTCTGACACACACACACACTGACACACACTCACACACAGACACACTGACGCACAGACTGACACACACACACACTGAAAAACTGACACACACACACACTGACACACACACACACTGACACACACACTGACACGCACTGACACACGCAGTGACACACACACACACACTCTGACAAACACACACTCTGACACACACACACAGTGACACACACACACACTCTGACACACACACACACTGACAAACACACACACACTGACACACACAAGGACACATGCACAAACTGACTCACACACACATTGACTCACTGACACACAAACTCACACACACTGACACACACACACACACACAGGCACACTGACACACACACACAGACACTCTGACACACACACTCTGACACACACACAAAGTGACACACACGCACACACTCTGACACACACACATTCTGACACACACACAAAGTGACACACATGCACACACTCTGACACACACACACTCTGACACACACACACTCTGACACACACACACTCTCACACACACACACACTGACACAAACACACACACTGACACACACAAGGACACATGCACACACTGACACACACACACAGACACACTGACACACACACACACACATACACACACACAGACACACTGACGCACACACTGACGCACACACTGACACACACACTGACAAAGTGACACGCACACACACTGACACACACACACACACACACTGACACACACACTGACACGCACTGACACACACAGTGACACGCACTGACACACACAGTGACACACACTGACACACACAAACTCTGACAAACACACACACTGACACACACACACTGACACACACACACTGACACACACACTGACACAAACAGACACACACAGACACACACACACACACTGATACACACACTCACTGACACACACACTCACTCACACACACAAGGACACACGCACACACTGACACACACACACATTGACACACAAACACATTGACACACACACACATTGATACACTGACACACAAACTCACACACACACAGACACACTGACACAAACAAATACACACACACACAGAAACGCAGACACACTGACACACACACAGACACACTAAGACACACACACATACAGACACACTGACACACACAGACACACACAGAGACACACACATACACATTCTGACACACACACTCACTGACACACACACTCACTGACACACACAAGGACACACGCACACACTGACACACACACATTGACACACAAACACATTGACACACAAACACATTGATACACTGACACACAAACTCACACACACACAGACACACTGACACAAACAAATACACACACACACAGAAACGCAGACTCACTGACACACACACACACACACACACACTGACACACACACACATACAGACACACTGAAACACACACTGACACACACACACAGACACACTGACACACACACACACACACGCGCACTGACAGACACAGTGACACACACACACACACACACTGACACACACACACACTGACACACACACTGACACGCACAGACACACATACATATACACAGACACACTGACACACACACACACAGACACACACACACACTGACACACACACACAGACACACACAGAGACACACGCACACACTGACACACACACACAGTGACACACGCACACACTGACACACACATACACACTGACGCACACACTGACACACACACACAATGACACACACACACACACACTGACACACACATACACACACACACTGATACACACACACACACACACACACACACTGACACACACACACACACACTGACACGCACAGACACACATACACACACACACAGACAAACTGACACACACAGTGACACACACACAGTGACACACACACACACTGACACACACACACACTGACACATGCACACACTGACGGACACACACACTGCCAAACACAGTCACACACACACACACACACACACACACTGGTACACACACTGAAACGCACTGACACACACAGTGACACACACACACCCACACTGACAAACACACACACTCTGCCAAACACACACACTCTGACAAACACACACAGTGACACACACACACACACTCTGACACACACACACACACACACACACTGACACACACACACACACACACTGACACACTCAAGGACACATGCACACACTGACCCACACACACATTGACACACTGACACACAAACACACTGAAACACACTCACACATTGACACACTGACACACAAACTCACATCACACATGCACACACACAGACTCACTGACACACTGTAACACACACACACACTGACACACACACACACACACTGACACGCACACTGACACACACACTGACACACACAATGATACACACTGACACACACTGACACACTGACAGACCCTGACACACACACACACTGACACACACACACTCTGACACACACACACTCTGACACACACACACACTGACACACACTCACACACAGACACACTGACGCACAGACTGACACACACACACACTGAAAAACTGACACACACACACACTGACACACACACACACACTGACACACACACACTGACACGCACTGACACACGCAGTGACACACACACACACACTCTGACAAACACACACTCTGACACACACACACAGTGACACACACACACACTCTGACACACACACACACACTGACAAACACACACACACTGACACACACAAGGACACATGCACAAACTGACTCACACACACATTGACTCACTGACACACAAACTCACACACACTGACACACACACACACACACAGGCACACTGACACACACACACAGACACTCTGACACACACACTCTGACACACACACTCTGACACACACACAAAGTGACACACACGCACACACTCTGACACACACACATTCTGACACACACACAAAGTGACACACATGCACACACTCTGACACACACACACTCTGACACACACACACTCTCACACACACACACACTGACACAAACACACACACTGACACACACAAGGACACATGCACACACTGACACACACACACATTGACACACTGACACACAAACACACTGACACACACACACACACGCACTGACACACACACACACAGACACACTGACACACACACACACATACAGACACACTGACACACACACACACACTGACACACACACACACAGACACAGTGACACACACTGTCACACACACTGACACACACACTGACACACACTGACACACACTGACACACACACACACACAGTGACACACACAGTGACACACACAGTGACACACACACAGTGACACACACACACACTGACACACAAACACACTGACACGCACAGACACACATACACACACACGCAGACACACTGACACACACAGTGACTCACGCACACACTGACACATTGACACACACTGACACACACACACACTGACACGCACACACACTGACACGCACACGCACACATACACACACTGACACACTGACACACACACTGACACAGCACACATTGACAGACACTCACACTGACACACACAGTGACACACGCACACACTGACTCACTTACACACTGACACACAGACACACTGACAAACACACACACTGACACGCACAGACACACATACACACAGACACACTGACACACACAGTGACACACGCACACACTGACACACACACACACATACAAACACACACACATACAAACACACACACTGACACACACACCCACTGACACACACACACTGACACACACACACACACTGACACACACACGCAGACACACACACTGACATGCACAGACACATTGACAAACACAGTGACACACACACAATCTGACACACACACACAATGACACACACACACACACATACACACACACAGACACACTGACGCACACACTGACACACACACTGACAAAGTGACACACACACACACTGACACACACACACACACACACTGACACATACACTGACACGCACTGACACACACAGTGACACGCACTGACACACACAGTGACACACACACACACACACACACAAACTCTGACAAACACACACACTGACACACACACACTGACACACACACACTGACACACACACACTGACACACACACTGACACAAACAGACACACACAGACACACACACACACACTGACACACACACTCACTGACACACACACTCACTGACACACACAAGGACACACGCACACACTGACACACACACACATTGACACACAAACACATTGACACACACACACATTGATACACTGACACACAAACTCACACACACACAGACACACTGACACAAACAAATACACACACACACAGAAACGCAGACACACTGACACACACACACACACACACACACACTAAGACACACACACATACAGACACACTGACACACACAGATACACACAGAGACACACACATACACATTCTGACACACACACTCACTGACACACACACTCACAGACACACACAAGGACACACGCACACACTGACACACACACATTGACACACAAACACATTGACACACAAACACATTGATACACTGACACACAAACACACACACACACAGACACACTGACACAAACAAATACACACACACACAGAAACGCAGACTCACTGACACACACACACACACACACACACACACACACTGACACACACACACATACAGACACACTGACACACACACTGACACACACACAGACACACTGACACACACACACGCGCACTGACAGACACAGTGACACACACACACACACAGACACACACTGACACACACACACACTGACACACACACTGACACACACACTGACATGCACAGACACACATACACATACACAGTCAAACTGACACACACACACACAGACACACACACACACACTGACACACACACACAGACACACACACGCACACATACACACACTGACACACTGACACACACACTGACACAGCACACATTGACAGACACTCACACTGACACACACAGTGACACACGCACACACTGACACACTTACACACTGACACACAGACACACTGACAAACACACACACTGACACGCACAGACACACATACATACAGACACACTGACACACACAGTGACACACGCACACACTGACACACACACACACATACAAACACACACACATACAAACACACACACTGACACACACACACACTGACACACACACACTGACACACACACACACACTGACACACACACACAGACACACACACTGACATGCACAGACACATTGACAAACACAGTGACACACACACACTCTGAAACACACACACAATGACACACACACACACACATACACACACACAGACACACTGACGCACACACTGACACACACACTGACAAAGTGACACGCACACACACTGACACACACACACACACACACACTGACACACACACTGACACGCACTGACACACACAGTGACATGCACTGACACACACAGTGACACACACTGACACACACAAACTCTGACAAACCCACACACTGACACACACACACTGACACACACACACTGACACACACACACTGACACAAACAGACACACACAGAGACACACACACACACTGATACACACACTCACTGACACACACACTCACACACACAAGGACACACGCACACACTGACACACACACACATTGACACACAAACACATTGACACACACACACATTGATACACTGACACACAAACTCACACACACACAGACACACTGACACAAACAAATACACACACACAGAGAAACGCAGACACACTGACACACACACACACACACACACTAAGACACACACACATACAGACACAATGACACACACAGACACACACACACACACATTCTGACACACACACATTCTGACACACACACTCACTGACACACACACTCACTGACACACACAAGGACACACGCACACACTGACACACACACATTGACACACAAAAACATTGACACACAAACACATTGATACACTGACACACAAACTCACACACACACAGACACACTGACACAAACAAATACACACACACACAGAAACGCAGACTCACTGACACACACACACACACACTGACACACACACACATACAGACACACTGACACACACACTGACACACACACACAGACACACTGACACACACACACACACACGCGCACTGACAGACACAGTGACACACACACACACTGACACACACACTGACACGCACAGACACACATACACATACACAGACACACTGACACACACACACACACAGATACACACACACACTGACACACACACACACACAGACACACACAGAGACACACGCACACACTGACACACACACTGACACACACACTGACACGCACAGACACACATACACATACACAGACACACTGACACACACACACACAGACACACACACACACTGACACACACACACACAGACACACACACGCACACATACACACACTGACACACTGACACACACACTGACACAGCACACATTGACAGACACTCACACTGACACACACAGTGACACACGCACACACTGACACACTTACACACTGACACACAGACACACTGACAAACACACACACTGACACGCACAGACACACATACATACAGACACACTGACACACACAGTGACACACGCACACACTGACACACACACACATATACAAACACACACACATACAAACACACACACTGACACACACACACACTGACACACACACACTGACACACACATACACACTGACACACACACAGAGACACACACACTGACATGCACAGACACATTGACAAACACAGTGACACACACACACTCTGACACACACACACAATGACACACACACACACACATACACACACACAGACACACTGACGCACACACTGACACACACACTGACAAAGTGACACGCACACACACTGACACACACACACACACACACTGACACACACACTGACACGCACTGACACACACAGTGACACGCACTGACACACACAGTGACACACACTGACACACACAAACTCTGACAAACACACACACTGACACACACACACTGACACACACACACTGACACACACACTGACATAAACAGACACACACAGACACACACACACACACTGATACACACACTCACTGACACACACACTCACTGACACACACAAGGACACACGCACACACTGACACACACACACATTGACACACAAACACATGGACACACACACACATTGATACACTGACACACAAACTCACACAAACACAGACACACTGACACAAACAAATACACACACACAGAGAAACGCAGACACACTGACACACACACACTGACACACACACACTAAGACACACACACATACAGACACACTGACACACACAGACACACACACACACACATTCTGACACAAACACTCACTGACACACACACTCACTGACACACACAAGGACACACGCACACACTGACACACACACATTGACACACAAACACATTGACACACAAACACATTGATACACTGACACACAAACTCACACACACACAGACACACTGACACAAACAAATACACACACACACAGAAACGCAGACTCACTGACACACACACACACACACACACACTGACACACACACACATACAGACACACTGACACACACACTGACACACACACAGACACACTGACACACACACACACGCGCACTGACAGACACAGTGACACACACACACACTGACACACACACTGACATGCACAGACACACATACACATACACAGACACACTGACACACACACACACAGATACACACACACACTGACACACACACACACACAGACACACACAGAGACACACGCACACACTGACACACACACTGACACACACACTGACACGCACAGACACACATACACATACACAGACACACTGACACACACACACACAGACACACACACACACTGACACACACACACACAGACACACACACGCACACATACACACACTGACACACTGACACACACACACTGACACAGCACACATTGACAGACACTCACACTGACACACACAGTGACACACGCACACACTGACACACTTACACACTGACACACAGACACACTGACAAACACACACACTGACACGCACAGACACACATACATACAGACACACTGACACACACAGTGACACACGCACACACTGACACACACACACATATACAAACACACACACATACAAACACACACACTGACACACACACACACTGACACACACACACTGACACACACATACACACTGACACACACACACAGACACACACACTGACATGCACAGACACATTGACAAACACAGTGACACACACACACTCTGACACACACACACAATGACACACACACACACACATACACACACACAGACACACTGCCGCACACACTGACACACACACTGACAAAGTGACACGCACACACACTGACACACACACACACACACACTGACACACACACTGACACGCACTGACACACACAGTGACACGCACTGACACACACAGTGACACACACTGACACACACAAACTCTGACAAACACACACACTGACACACACACACTGACACACACACACTGACACACACACTGACACAAACAGACACACACAGACACACACACACACACTGATACACACACTCACTGACACACACACTCACTGACACACACAAGGACACACGCACACACTGACACACACACACATTGACACACAAACACATTGACACACACACACATTGATACATTGACACACAAACTCACACACACACAGACACACTGACACAAACAAATACACACACACAGAGAAACGCAGACACACTGACACACACACACACACACACACACACTAAGACACACACACATACAGACACACTGACACACACAGACACACACACACACACATTCTGACACACACACTCACTGACACACACACTCACTGACACACACAAGGACACACGCACACACTGACACACACACATTGACACACAAACACATTGACACACAAACACATTGATACACTGACACACAAACTCACACACACACAGACACACTGACACAAACAAATACACACACACACAGAAACGCAGACTCACTGACACACACACACACACACACACTGACACACACACACATACAGACACACTGACACACACACTGACACACACACACAGACACACTGACACACACACACACACACGCGCACTGACAGACACAGTGACACACACACACTGACACACACACTGACACGCACAGACACACATACACATACACAGACACACTGACACACACACACACAGATACACACACACACTGACACACACACACACACAGACACACACAGAGACACACGCACACTGACACACACACTGACACACACACTGACACGCACAGACACACATACACATACACAGACACACTGACACACACACACACAGACACACACACACACTGACACACACACACACAGACACACACACGCACACATACACACACTGACACACTGACACACACACTGACACTGCACACATTGACAGACACTCACACTGACACACACAGTGACACACGCACACACTGACACACTTACACACTGACACACAGACACACTGACAAACACACACACTGACACGCACAGACACACATACACACAGACACACTGACACACACAGTGACACACGCACACACTGACACACACACACACATACAAACACACACACATACAAACACACACACTGACACACACACACACTGACACACACACACTGACACACACACACACACTGACACACACACGCAGACACACACACTGACATGCACAGACACATTGACAAACACAGTGACACACACACAATCTGACACACACACAATGACACACACACACACACATACACACACACAGACACACTGACGCACACACTGACACACACACTGACAAAGTGACACGCACACACACTGACACACACACACACACACACTGACACACACACTGACACGCACTGACACACACAGTGACACGCACTGACACACACAGTGACACACACTGACACACACAAACTCTGACAAACACACACACTGACACACACACACTGACACACACACACTGACACACACACTGACACAAACAGACACACACAGACACACACACACACACTGATACACACACTCACTGACACACACACTCACTGACACACACAAGGACACACGCACACACTGACACACACACACATTGACACACAAACACATTGACACACACACACATTGATACACTGACACACAAACTCACACACACACAGACACACTGCCACAAACAAATACACACACACACAGAAACGCAGACACACTGACACACACACATACACACACACACTAAGACACACACACATACAGACACACTGACACACACAGACACACACACACACACATTCTGACACACACACTCACTGACACACACACTCACTGACACACACAAGGACACACGCACACACTGACACACACACATTGACACACAAACACATTGACACACAAACACATTGATACACTGACACACAAACTCACACACACACAGACACACTGACACAAACAAATACACACACACACAGAAACGCAGACTCACTGACACACACACACACACACACACACTGACACACACACACATACAGACACACTGACACACACACACAGACACACTGACACACACACACACACACGCGCACTGACAGACACAGTGACACACACACACACTGACACACACACTGACACGCACAGACACACATACACATACACAGACACACTGACACACACACACAGATACACACACACACTGACACACACACACACACAGACACACACAGAGACACACGCACACACTGACACACGCACACAGTGACTCACGCACACACTGACACACACATACACACTGACGCACACACTGACACACACACACAATGACACACACACACACACACTGACACACACATACACACACACACTGACACACACACTGACACACACACACAGACACACACAATGACACACACACACTCACACACACACTGACACGCACAGACTCACATACACACACACAGACACACTGACACACACACACAGACACACGCACACACTGACACACACACTGACACACACACATACTGACACACACACACTGACACACACACACACTGACACACACACAGTGACACACACAGTGACAAACACACACTGACACACGCACACACTGACACACACACACACACACTGACACACACGCACACTCACACACGCACAGACACACATACACACATACACAGACACACTGACACACACAGTAACTCACGCACACACTGACACACAGACACACTGACACACACACACTGACACGCACAGACACACATACACACACACACAGACACACTGACACACGCACACCCTGACACACGCACACACTGACACACACACTGACACACACACACACAAACGCTGACACACACACACACACTGACACGCACACACACACATACACACACACACAGGCACACTGACACACACACACTGACACACGCACACACTGACACATGCACACACTGACACACACACACACTGACACACACATATACTCACACACACACTGACACACACACACACAGACACACACACTGACACACACACACACAGACATACACAGTGACACACACACATACTGACACACACACACACTGACACACACACACACTGACACACACACACAGACAGACACAGTGACACACGCACACATCGACACACGCACACAGTGACACACGCACACATCAACACACGCACACACTGACACACTCACACACTGATGCACACACTGACACACACGCACACTGACACACACACACACACTGACACACACATTCACACACACACACTCACACACACACACTCACACACACACACAGACACACACACTGACACACGCACACACACTGACACACACACACACACTGACACACACACACAACACACACACTGACACAAACACACACAGACACGCTGACACACACACACACACACACAGACACACACAGTGACACACAAACACACACAGTGACACACACACAGACACTGCCACACACACACACTGACACACACACACACACTGACACGCACAGACACACATACACACACACAAACAGACACACTGACACACACACTGACACACACACACACACTGACACACACACACACTGACACACACACACACTCTGACACACACACACACACAGACACACACAGTGACACACGCACACATCAACACACGCACTCAGTGACACACGCACACACTGACACACACACACACTGACACACACACTGACACACACACTGACACACACACACACACTGACACACACACACACACTGACACACACATACACACACACACTGACACACACACACACTCACACACACACAGACACACACACTGACACACGCACACACACTGACACACACACACACACTGACACACACACACAACACACACACTGACACACACACACAGACACGCTGACACACACACACACAGACACACACAGTGACACACACACATACACTGCCACACACACACACTGACATACACACACACACTGACACGCACAGACACACATACACACACAAACAGACAGACACACTGACACACATAGTGACACACACACACAGTGACATACACACTCTGACACAGACACACACACTGACACACACATACACACACACAGACACACTGACGCACACACTGACACACACACACACTGACAAACTGACACACATGCACACACTGACACACACACACACACTGACACACACACTGACACGCACTGACACACACAGTGACACACACACACACACACACTCTGACAAACACACACACACTGACACACACACACACACACACTGACACGCACAGACACACACAGACACAGACACACACTGACAAACACACTCACCGACACAAACTCACTGACACACACCAGGACACATGCACACACTGACACACACACACATTGACAGACTGACACACAAACACATTGACACACACACACATTGATACACTGACACACAAACTCACACACACACAGACACACTGACACAAACAAGTACACACACACACAGAAACGCAGACACACTGACACACACACACACACTGACATACACCCACATACAGACACACTGACACACACACTGACACACACACACAGACACACACAATGACACACACACACACTGACACACACACTGACACGCACAGACTCACATACACACACACAGACACACTGACACACAAACACACAGACACAAGCACACACTGACACACACACTGACACACACGCACACACACACACACTGACACACACACACACTGACACACACACTGACACGCACTGACACACACAGTGACACACACACACACACTCTGACAAACACACACACACTGACAAACACACACACACACTGACACATACAGACACACACTGACACACACACTCACTGACACACACACTCACTGACACACACACTCACTGACACACACAAGGACACACGCACACACTGACACACACACACATTGACACACTGACACACAAACACATTGACACACACACACATTGATACACTGACACACAAACTCACACACTCACAGACACACTGACACAAACAAGTACACACACACACAGAAACGCAGACACACTGACACACACACTGACACACACACACTGACAAACTGACACACACACACAATGACACACACACACACCCTGACACACACACTGACACGCACTGACACACACAGTGACACACACTCACACACACACACAAACTCTGACAAACACACACACACTGACACACACACACACTGACACACACACTGACACGCACTGACACACACAGTGACACACACACACACACACACACTCTGCCAAACACACACACTCTGACACACACACACAGTGACACACACACACACACTCTGACACACACACACACTGACAAACCCCCACACACTGACACACACAAGGACACATGCACACACTGACACACACACACACATTGACACACTGACACACAAACTCACACACACACACACACAGACACACTGACACACACAAACACACAGACACACTGACACACACACTGACACACACTGACACACACACACAGACACACACACAGTGACTCACAAACACTGACACACACAGACACACTGACACACACAGTGACACATGCACACACTGACACACACACACACTGACACACTGAAACACACACACACTGACAAACACAGAGACACACGCACACACTGACACACACACAGTGACACACGCACACACTGACACACGCATACACACTGACGCACACACTGACACACACACACAATGACACACACACACACACACTGACACACACATACACACACACACACACACTGACACACACACTGACACACACACAGACACACACAATGACACACACACACTCACACACACACTGACACGCACAGACTCACATACACACACACAGACACACTGACACACACACACAGACACACACACACACTGACACACACACTGACACACACACACAGACACACACAGTGACACACACACATACTGACACACACACACTGACACACACACACACTGACACACACACAGTGACACACACACAGTGACAAACACACACTGACACACGCACACACTGACACACACACACACACACAGACACACACGCACACTCACACACGCACAGACACACATACACACATACACAGACACACTGACACACACACTGACACACACACACACTGACAAACTGACACACACACACAATGACACACACACACACCCTGACACACACACTGACACGCACTGACACACACAGTGACACACACTCACACACACACACAAACTCTGACAAACACACACACACTGACACACACACACACTGACACACACACTGACACGCACTGACACACACAGTGACACACACACACACACACACACTCTGCCAAACACACACACTCTGACACACACACACAGTGACACACACACACACACTCTGACACACACACACACTGACAAACCCCCACACACTGACACACACAAGGACACATGCACACACTGACACACACACACACATTGACACACTGACACACAAACTCACACACACACACACACAGACACACTGACACACACAAACACACAGACACACTGACACACACACTGACACACACTGACACACACACACAGACACACACACAGTGACTCACAAACACTGACACACACAGACACACTGACACACACAGTGACACATGCACACACTGACACACACACACACTGACACACTGAAACACACACACACTGACAAACACAGAGACACACGCACACACTGACACACACACAGTGACACACGCACACACTGACACACGCATACACACTGACGCACACACTGACACACACACACAATGACACACACACACACACACTGACACACACATACACACACACACACACTGACACACACACTGACACACACACACAGACACACACAATGACACACACACACTCACACACACACTGACACGCACAGACTCACATACACACACACAGACACACTGACACACACACACAGACACACACACACACTGACACACACACTGACACACACACACAGACACACACAGTGACACACACACATACTGACACACACACACTGACACACACACACACTGACACACACACAGTGACACACACACAGTGACAAACACACACTGACACACGCACACACTGACACACACACACACACACAGACACACACGCACACTCACACACGCACAGACACACATACACACATACACAGACACACTGACACACACAGTAACTCACGCACACACTGACACACAGACACACTGACACACACACACACTGACACGCACAGACACACATACACACACACACAGACACACTGACACACGCACACCCTGACACACGCACACACTGACACACACACTGACACACACACACACAAACGCTGACACACACACACACACTGACACGCACACACACACATACACACACACTGACACACACACTGACACACGCACACACTGACACATGCACACAGTGACACACACACACAGACACACACATATACTCACACACACACTGACACACACACACACAGACACACACACTGACACACACACACACAGACACACACAGTGACACACACACATACTGACACACACACACACTGACACACACACACACTGACACACACACACACAGACAGACACAGTGACACACGCACACATCGACACACGCACACAGTGACACACGCACACATTAACACACACACACACTGACACACTCACACACTGATGCACACACTGACACACACGCACACTGACACACACACACACACACTGACACACACATTCACACACACACACTCACACACACACACTCACACACACACACAGACACACACACTGACACACGCACACACACTGACACACACACACACACTGACACACACACACAACACACACACTGACACAAACACACACAGACACGCTGACACACACACACACACACACAGACACACACAGTGACACACAAACACACACAGTGACACACACACAGACACTGCCACACACACACACTGACACACACACACACTGACACGCACAGACACACATACACACACACAAACAGACACACTGACACACACACTGACACACACACACACTGACACACACACACACACTGACACACACACACACTCTGACACACACACACACACAGACACACACAGTGACACACGCACACATCAACACACGCACTCAGTGACACACGCACACACTGACACACACACACACTGACGCACACACTGACACACACACACACTGACACACACACACACACACACTGACACACACATACACACACACACTGACACACACACACACTCACACACACACAGACACACACACTGACACACGCACACACACTGACACACACACACACACTGACACACACACACAACACACACACTGACACACACACACAGACACGCTGACACACACACACACAGACACACACAGTGACACACACACATACACTGCCACACACACACACTGACATACACACACACACTGACACGCACAGACACACATACACACACAAACAGACAGACACACTGACACACATAGTGACACACACACACAGTGACATACACACTCTGACACAGACACACACACTGACACACACATACACACACACAGACACACTGACGCACACACTGACACACACACACACTGACAAACTGACACACATGCACACACTGACACACACACACACACTGACACACACACTGACACGCACTGACACACACAGTGACACTCACACACACACACACTCTGACAAACACACACACACTGACACACACACACACACTGACACGCACAGACACACACAGACACACACACACACTGACAAACACACTCACCGACACAAACTCACTGACACACACCAGGACACATGCACACACTGACACACACACACATTGACAGACTGACACACAAACACATTGACACACACACACATTGATACACTGACACACAAACTCACACACACACAGACACACTGACACAAACAAGTACACACACACACAGAAACGCAGACACACTGACACACACACACACACACTGACATACACCCACATACAGACACACTGACACACACTGACACACACACACAGACACACACAATGACACACACACACACTGACACACACACTGACACGCACAGACTCACATACACACACACAGACACACTGACACACAAACACACAGACACAAGCACAAACTGACACACACACTGACACACACGCACACACACACACACTGACACATACACACACTGACACACACACTGACACGCACTGACACACACAGTGACACACACACACACACTCTGACAAACACACACAAACTGACAAACACACACACACACTGACACACACAGACACACACTGACACACACACTCACTGACACACACACTCACTGACACACACACTCACTGACACACACAAGGACACACGCACACACTGACACACACACACATTGACACACTGACACACAAACACATTGACACACACACACATTGATACACTGACACACAAACTCACACACTCACAGACACACTGACACAAACAAGTACACACACACACAGAAACGCAGACACACTGACACACACACTGACACACACACACACTGACAAACTGACACACACACACAATGACACACACACACACCCTGACACACACACTGACACGCACTGACACACACAGTGACACACACACACACACACAAACTCTGACAAACACACACACACTGACACACACACACACTGACACACACACTGACACGCACTGACACACACAGTGACACACACACACACACACACACTCTGCCAAACACACACACTCTGACACACACACACAGTGACACACACACACACACTCTGACACACACACACACACTGACAAACCCCCACACACTGACACACACAAGGACACATGCACACACTGACACACACACACACATTGACACACTGACACACAAACTCACACACACACACACACACAGACACACTGACACACACAAACACACAGACACACTGACACACACACTGACACACACAGACACACACACACAGACACACACACAGTGACTCACAAACAGTGACACACACAGACACACTGACACACACAGTGACACATGCACACACTGACACACACACACACTGACACACTGAAACACACACACACTGACAAACACAGTGACACACACACACTGACACACACACTCACTGACACACATACTGACACGCACTGACACACACACACACTGACAAACCCCCACACACTGACACACACAAGGACACATGCACACACTGACACACACACACACATTGACACACTGACACACAAACTCACACACACACACACAGACACACTGACACACACAAACACACAGACACACTGACACACACACTGACACACACAGACACACACACACAGACACACACACAGTGACTCACAAACAGTGACACACACAGACACACTGACACACACAGTGACACATGCACACACTGACACACACACACACACACACTCTGACACACACACACTCTGACACACACACACACTGACACACACACACTCTGACACACACACAAAGTGACACACACACACACACTCTGACACACACACACTCTGACAAACGCACACACACTGACACACACACACACTGACACACACACACTCTGACACACACACAAAGTGACACACACACACTCTGACACACACACAAAGTGACACACACACACACACTCTGACACACACACACTCTGACAAACACACACACTCTGACACACACACACACTGACACACACACACTCTGACACACACACAAAGTGACACACACACACACACACTCTGACACACACACACTCTGACACACACACACACAAAGTGGCACACACACACACACCCTGACACACACACACTCTCACACACACACACACTCTGACAAACACACTCTGACACACACACACACTGACACACACACACACACTGACACACATAAGGACACATGCACACACTGACACACACACACATTGACACACTGACACACAAACACACTGACACACACACACACACACACACAGACACACTGACACACACACACACGCACATACAGACACACTGACACACACACTGACACACACACACACAGACACACACACACACGACACACTGACACACAGTGACACACACACTGACACACACAGTGACACACACTGACACACTCACACACACAGTGACACACACAGTGACACACACACTCACTGACACACAAACACACTGACACGCACAGACACACATACACACAGACACACTGACACACACAGTGACTCACGTACACACTGACACACACACACTGACACGCACACACACTGACATGCACACACACACATACACACACTGACACACTGACACACACACTGACACACACACACATTGACACACACACACACTGACACACACAGTGACAACGCACACACTGACACACACACACACTGACACACAAACTGACAAACACACACACTGACACGCACAGACACACATACACACAGGCACACATACAGGCACACTGACACACACAGTGACACACGCACACACTGACACACACACACACTGACACACACACACACTGACACACACACACACATACAAACACACACACTGACACACACACACTGACACACACACACAAACTGACATACACACACACTGACACACACTCACAGACACACACACTGACATGCACAGACACACATACACATACCCACACAGACACACTGACACGCACACTGACACACACACACTGACACACACTGACACACAGTGACACATGCACACACACACTCTGACACAAACACACTCTGACACACACTCTGACGCACACACACACTGACACACACAGTGACACATGCACACACTGACACACGCACACACTGACACACACACACACTGACACACACACACACTGACACACACACACACTGCCAAACACAGTGACACACACACACACACACACACACACACACTGGCACACACACTGACACGCACTGACACACACAGTGACACACACACACACACTCTGACAAACACACACACTCTGACACACACACACAGTGACACACACACACACACACGGACACACACAAGGACAAAAGCGCACACTGACACACACACATTGACACACTGACACAAACACACTGAAACACACACACATTGACACACTGACACACAAACTCACACACACACACACACACACACACCGACACACTGACACACAGTGACACACACACACACTGACACACACACACACACTGACACACACACACACTGACACACACACACACTGACACACACTGACACACACACACACACTGACACACACACACACACAGTGACACACACACACACACACTCTGACACACACTCACACTGACACACACACACATACACACACACAGACACACTGACGCACACACTGACACACACACACTGACAAACTGACACACACACACACACTGACACACACACACACTGACACACACACTGACATGCACTGACACACACAGTGACACACACACACACAAAATCTGACAAACACACACACACTGACACACACACACACTGACACACACAGACACACACAGACACACACACACACTGACACACACACTCACTGACACACACACTCACTGACACACAAAAGGACACACGCACACACTGACACACACACCCATTGACACACTGACACACAAACACATTGACACACACACACATTGATACACTGACACACAAACTCACACACTCACAGATACACTGACACAAACAAGTACACACACACACAGAAACGCAGACACACTGACACACACACACACACACACTGACACACACCCACATACAGACACACTGACACACACACTGACACACACACAGACACACACAATGACACACACACACACTGACACACACACTGACACACACTGACATGCACAGACTCACATACACACACACAGACACACTGACACACGCACACACTGACACACACACTGACACACACACACACAGACACACACAGTGACACACACACATACTGACACACACACACACACTGACACACACACACACAGACACACACAGTGACACACGCACACATCAACACACGCACTCAGTGACACACGCACACACTGACACACACACACACTGACGCACACTCTGACACACACACACACTGACACACACACACACTGACACACACACACACACACTGACACACACACACACTCACACACCCACACAGACACACACACTGACACACGCACACACACTGACACACACACACACACACTGACACACACACACAACACACACACTGACACACACACACAGACACGCTGACACACACACAGTGACACACAAACACTCACAGTGACACACACACAGACACTGCCACACACACACACTGACATACACACACACACTGACACGCACAGACACACATACACACACAAACAGACAGACACACTGACACACATAGTGACACACACACACAGTGACACACACACTCTGACACAGACACACACACTGACACACACATACACACACACAGACACACTGACACACACACACTGACAAACTGACACACACACACACACTGACACACACACACACACTGACACACACAGACACACACAGACACACACACACACTGACAAACACACTCACCGACACAAACTCACTGACACACACCAGGACACATGCACACACTGACACACACACACATTGACACACTGACACACAAACACATTGACACACACACACATTGATACACTGACACACAAACTCACACACACACAGACACACTGACACAAACAAGTACACACACACACAGAAACGCAGACACACTGACACACACACACACACACACACTGACACACACCCACATACAGGCACACTGACACACACACTGACACACACACACAGACACACACAATGACACACACACACACTGACACGCACAGACTCACATACACACACACAGACACTGACACACAAACACACAGACACACGCATACACTGACACACACACTGACACACACGCACAGACACACACAGTGACACACACACATACTGACACACACACACACTGACACACACACACACAGACACACACAATGACACATGCACACATCGACATACGCACACAGTGACACACGCACACACTGACACACACACACACTGATGCACACACTGACACACACACACACTGACAGACACACACACTGACACACACACACACACTGACACACACTGACACACACACACTGACACACACACACACTCACACACCCACACAGACACACACACTGACACATGAACACACACTGACACACACACACACACAGACACACCCACACACACACACTGACACACACGCACAACACACACACTGACACACACACACAGACACGCTGTCACACACACACACAGACACACACAGTGACACACAAACACACACAGTGACACACACACAGACACTGACACACACACACACACTGACACACACACACACACTGACACGCACAGACACACATACACACACAGACATACACACAGACAGACACACTGACACACACACTGACACACACACACTGACACACACACACACTGACACACACACACACAGTGACACACACACACACACACTCTGACACACACACACACTGACACACACACACATACACACACACACAGACACACTGACGCACACACTGACACAAACACACACTGACAAACTGACACACACACACACACTGACACACACACACACTGACACACACACTGACATGCACTGACACCCACAGTGACACACACACACACTCTGACAAACACACACACACTCTGACAAACACACACACTCTGACACACACACAGTGACTCACACAAACTGACACACACACACACACTGACACGCACAGACACATGTATACACACACACAGACACACTGACACACACAGTAACTCACGCACACACTGACACACAGACACACTGACACACACACACACTGACACGCACAGACTCACATACACACACACACAGACACACTGACACATGCACACCCTGACACACGCACACACTGACACACACACTGACACACGCACACACTGACACACACACACACTGACACACACACACGCTGACACACACACACACACTGACACGCTCAGACACACATACACACACACTCACAGGCACACTGACACACACAGTGACACATGCACACACTGACACATGCACACACTGTCACACACACACACTGACACACACACACGCACACACACACTGACACACACATACACACACACACAGACACACACACACACACTGACACACACACACACACACACACACTGACACACACAGTGACACACACACACAGACATGCACAGACACACATACACACACAGACACACTGACACACACAGTGACACACGCACACACTGACACACGCACACACTGACACACGCACACACTGACACACGCACACTGACGTACACACTCGCATACACACACTGACACACACATACACACACACTGACACACACACTCACACGCACACTGACACACAAACACACACACACACACACACACTGACACACACAGTGACACACACACACACACTGAAATGCACAGACACACATACACACACACACAGACACTCTGACACACGCACACACTGACACACGCACACACTGACACACGCACACACTGACACAGACACACACTGTCAAACACAGTGACACACACACACACACACACACTGGCACACACACTGACACGCACTGACACACACAGTGACACACACACACACACTCTGACAAACACACACACACTCTGACAAACACACACACTCTGACACACACACAGTGACACACACACACACACTCTGACACACACACACACACTGACACACACACACACACACAAGGACACATGCACACACTGACACACACACATTGACACACTGACACACAAACACACTGAAACACACACACATTGGCACACTGACACACAAACTCACACACACACACACACACAGACACACTGACACACAGTGACACACGCACACACTGACACACGCACACAATGACACACACACACGCTGACACACACACACACACAGTGACACGCACAGACACACACACACACACACACACAGGCACACGGACACACACAGTGACACACGCACACACTGACACATGCACACACTGACACGCACACACACTGACTCACACACACGCACACACACACTGACACACACATACACACACACACAGTGACAGACACACACACACACTCACACACACTGACACACACAGTGACACACACACACTGACATGCACAGACACACGTACACACACACACACACAGACACACTGACACACACAGTGACACACGCACACACTGACACACGCAAACAATGACACACGCACACACTGACACACACACACACTGTCAAACACAGTGACACACACACACACACACACATACACTGGCACACACACTGACACGCACTGACACATACAGTGACCCACACACACACACTCTGACAAACACACACACTCTTACAAACACATGCACTCTGACACACACACAGTGACACACACACACACACACACACTCTGACACACACACACACTCTGACACACACACACACACTGACACACACCCACTGACACACACAAGGACACATGCACACACTGACACACACACATTGACACACTGACACACAAACACACTGAAACACACACACATTGACACACTGACACACAAACTCACACACACACACACACAGACACACTGACACACAGTGACACACGCACACAATGACACACACACACACACACACACACACACACACAGACACACACAGTGACACACACACACACTGAAATGCACAGACACACATACACACACACAGACACACTGACACTCACAGTGACACACGCACACACTGACACATGCACACACTGACACACACACACACTGACACACACACACACTGTCAAACACAGTGACACACACACACACACACACATACACTGGCACACACACTGACACGCACTGACACATACAGTGACCCACACACACACACTCTGACAAACACACACACTCTTACAAACACATGCACTCTGACACACACACAGTGACACACACACACACACACACTCTGACACACACACACACTCTGACACACACACACACACTGACACACACACCCACTGACACACACAAGGACACATGCACACACTGACACACACACATTGACACACTGACACACAAACACACTGAAACACACACACATTGACACACTGACACACAAACTCACACACACACACACACAGACACACTGACACACAGTGACACACGCACACAATGACACACACACACACACACACACACAGACACACACAGTGACACACACACACACTGAAATGCACAGACACACATACACACACACAGACACACTGACACTCACAGTGACACACGCACACACTGACACATGCACACACTGACACACACACACACTGACACACACACACACACTGACACACACACACACACTCTGACACACACACACACTGACACACACACACATACACACACACAGACACACTGACGCACACACTGACACACACACACACTGACAAACTGACACACACACACACACTGACACACACACACACTGACACATACACTGACATGCACTGACACCCACAGTGACACATACACACACTCTGACAAACACACACACACTCTGACAAACACACACACTCTGACACACACACAGTGACTCACACAAACTGACACACACACACACACTGACACGCGCAGACACACGTATACACACACACAGACACACTGACACACACAGTAACTCACGCACACACTGACACACAGACACACTGACACACACACACACACTGACATGCACAGACTCACATACACAGACACACTGACACACGCACACCCTGACACACGCACACCCTGACACACGCACACACTGACACACACACTGACACACGCACACACTGACACACACACACACTGACACACACACATGCTGACACACACACACACTGACACGCTCAGACACACATACACACACACTCACAGGCACACTGACACACACAGTGACACATGCACACACTGACACATGCACACACTGTCACACACACACACTGACACACACACACGCACACACACACTGACACACACATACACACACACACAGAGACACACACACACACTGACACACACACACACACACACACTGACACACACAGTGACACACACACACAGACATGCACAGACACACATACATACACAGACACACTGACACACACAGTGACACACGCACACACTGACACACGCACACACTGACGCACGCACACACTGACACACACACTCACTGACACACACACTCACTGACACACACAAGGACACACGCACACACTGACACACACACACATTGACAAACTGACACACAAACACATTGACACACACACACATTGATACACTGACACACAAACTCACACACTCACAGACACACTGACACAAACAAGTACACACACACACAGAAACGCAGACACACTGACACACACACACACACACACTGACACACACACACATACAGACACACTGACACACACACTGACACACACACACACACACACACACACACACACACTGACACACACAGTGACACACACACACACTGAAATGCACAGACACACATACATACACACACAGACACACTGACACTCACAGTGACACACGCACACACTGACACATGCACACACTGACACACACACACACTGACACACACACACACTGTCAAACACAGTGACACACACACACACACACACATACACTGGCACACACACTGACACGCACTGACACATACAGTGACCCACACACACACACTCTGACAAACACACACACTCTTACAAACACATGCACTCTGACACACACACAGTGACACACACACACACACACACACTCTGACACACACACACACTCTGACACACACACACACACTGACACACACACCCACTGACACACACAAGGACACATGCACACACTGACACACACACATTGACACACTGACACACAAACACACTGAAACACACACACATTGACACACTGACACACAAACACACACACACACACAGACACACTGACACACAGTGACACACGCACACAATGACACACACACACACACACACACACAGACACACACAGTGACACACACACACACTGAAATGCACAGACACACATACACACACACAGACACACTGACACTCACAGTGACACACGCACACACTGACACATGCACACACTGACACACACACACACTGACACACACACACACACTGACACACACACACACACTCTGACACACACACACACTGACACACACACACATACACACACACAGACACACTGACGCACACACTGACACACACACACACTGACAAACTGACACACACACACACACTGACACACACACACACTGACACATACACTGACATGCACTGACACCCACAGTGACACATACACACACTCTGACAAACACACACACACTCTGACAAACACACACACTCTGACACACACACAGTGACTCACACAAACTGACACACACACACACACTGACACGCACAGACACACGTATACACACACACAGACACACTGACACACACAGTAACTCACGCACACACTGACACACAGACACACTGACACACACACACACACTGACATGCACAGACTCACATACACACACACACAGACACACTGACACACGCACACCCTGACACACGCACACCCTGACACACGCACACACTGACACACACACTGACACACGCACACACTGACACACACACACACTGACACACACACACGCTGACACACACACACACTGACACGCTCAGACACACATACACACACACTCACAGGCACACTGACACACACAGTGACACATGCACACACTGACACATGCACACACTGTCACACACACACACTGACACACACACACGCACACACACACTGACACACACATACACACACACACAGACACACACACACACACTGACACACACACAAACACACACACTGACACACACAGTGACACACACACACAGACATGCACAGACACACATACACACACAGACACACTGACACACACAGTGACACACGCACACACTGACACACGCACACACTGACGCACGCACACACTGACACACACACTCACTGACACACACACTCACTGACACACACAAGGACACACGCACACACTGACACACACACACATTGACAAACTGACACACAAACACATTGACACACACACACATTGATACACTGACACACAAACTCACACACTCACAGACACACTGACACAAACAAGTACACACACACACAGAAACGCAGACACACTGACACACACACACACACACACACTGACACACACCCACATACAGACACACTGACACACACACTGACACACACACAGACACACACAATGACACACACACACACTGACACACACACTGACATGCACAGACTCACATACACACACACAGACACACTGACACACGCACACACTGACACACACACTGACACACACACACACAGACACACACAATGACACACACACATACTGACACACACACACACTGACACACACACACACAGACACACACAGTGACACACGCACACATCAACACACGCACTCAGTGACACACGCACACACTGACACACACACACACTGACACACACACACATACACACACACAGACACACTGACGCACACACTGACACACACACACACTGACAAACTGACACACACACACACACTGACACACACACACACTGACACATACACTGACATGCACTGACACCCACAGTGACACATACACACACTCTGACAAACACACACACACTCTGACAAACACACACACTCTGACACACACACAGTGACTCACACAAACTGACTCACACACACACACTGACACGCACAGACACACGTATACACACACACAGACACACTGACACACACAGTAACTCACGCACACACTGACACACAGACACACTGACACACACACACACACTGACATGCACAGACTCACATACACACACACAGACACACTGACACACGCACACCCTGACACACGCACACCCTGACACACGCACACACTGACACACACACTGACACACGCACACACTGACACACACACACACTGACACACACACACGCTGACACACACACACACTGACACGCTCAGACACACATACACACACACTCACAGGCACACTGACACACACAGTGACACATGCACACACTGACACATGCACACACTGTCACACACACACACTGACACACACACACGCACACACACACTGACACACACATACACACACACACAGACACACACACACACACACTGACACACACACACACACACACACACACTGACACACACAGTGACACACACACACAGACATGCACAGACACACATACATACACAGACACACTGACACACACAGTGACACACGCACACACTGACACACGCACACACTGACGCACGCACACACTGACACACACACTCACTGACACACACACTCACTGACACACACAAGGACACACGCACACACTGACACACACACACATTGACAAACTGACACACAAACACATTGACACACACACACATTGATACACTGACACACAAACTCACACACTCACAGACACACTGACACAAACAAGTACACACACACACAGAAACGCAGACACACTGACACACACACACACACACACACTGACACACACACACATACAGACACACTGACACACACACTGACACACACACACACACACACACACACACACTGACACACACAGTGACACACACACACACTGAAATGCACAGACACACATACACACACACAGACACACTGACACTCACAGTGACACACGCACACACTGACACATGCACACACTGACACACACACACACTGACACACACACACACTGTCAAACACAGTGACACACACACACACACACACATACACTGGCACACACACTGACACGCACTGACACATACAGTGACCCACACACACACACTCTGACAAACACACACACTCTTACAAACACATGCACTCTGACACACACACAGTGACACACACACACACACACTCTGACACACACACACACTCTGACACACACACACACACTGACACACACACCCACTGACACACACAAGGACACATGCACACACTGACACACACACATTGACACACTGACACACAAACACACTGAAACACACACACATTGACACACTGACACACAAACACACACACACACACAGACACACTGACACACAGTGACACACGCACACAATGACACACACACACACACACACACACACACACAGACACACACAGTGACACACACACACACTGAAATGCACAGACACACATACACACACACAGACACACTGACACTCACAGTGACACACGCACACACTGACACATGCACACACTGACACACACACACACTGACACACACACACACACTGACACACACACACACACTCTGACACACACACACACTGACACACACACACACTGACACACACACAGACACACTGATGCACACACTGACACACACACACACTGACAAACTGACACACACACACACACTGACACACACACACACACTGACACATACACTGACATGCACTGACACCCACAGTGACACATACACACACTCTGACAAACACACACACACTCTGACAAACACACACACTCTGACACACACACAGTGACTCACACAAACTGACACACACACACACACTGACACGCACAGACACACGTATACACACACACAGACACACTGACACACACAGTAACTCACGCACACTGACACACAGACACACTGACACACACACACACACTGACATGCACAGACTCACATACACACACACACAGACACACTGACACACGCACACCCTGACACACGCACACACTGACACACGCACACACTGACACACACACTGACACACGCACACACTGACACACACACACACTGACACACACACACGCTGACACACACACACACTGACACGCTCAGACACACATACACACACACTCACAGGCACACTGACACACACAGTGACACATGCACACACTGACACATGCACACACTGTCACACACACACACTGACACACACACACGCACACACACACTGACACACACACACACACACACACACAGACACACACACACACACTGACACACACACACACACACACTGACACACACAGTGACACACACACACAGACATGCACAGACACACATACACACACAGACACACTGACACACACAGTGACACACGCACACACTGACACACGCACACACTGACGCACGCACACACTGACACACACACTCACTGACACACACACTCACTGACACACACAAGGACACACGCACACACTGACACACACACACATTGACAAACTGACACACAAACACATTGACACACACACACATTGATACACTGACACACAAACTCACACACTCACAGACACACTGACACAAACAAGTACACACACACACAGAAACGCAGACACACTGACACACACACACACACACACACTGACACACACCCACATACAGACACACTGACACACACACTGACACACACACAGACACACACAATGACACACACACACACTGACACACACACTGACATGCACAGACTCACATACACACACACAGACACACTGACACACGCACACACTGACACACACACTGACACAAACACACACAGACACACACAATGACACACACACATACTGACACACACACACACTGACACACACACACACACAGACACACACAGTGACACACGCACACATCAACACACGCACTCATTGACACACCCACACACTGACACACACACACACTGACGCACACACTGACACACACACACACTGACACACACACACACACACACTGACACACACATACACACACACACTGACACACACACACACTCACACACACACAGACACACACACTGACACACGCACACACACTGACACACACACACACACACTGACACACACACACAACACACACACTGACACACACACACAGACACGCTGACACACACACACACAGACACACACAGTGACACACACACATACACTGCCACACACACACACTGACATACACACACACACTGACACGCACAGACACACATACACACACAAACAGACAGACACACTGACACACATAGTGACACACACACACAGTGACATACACATTCTGACACAGACACACACACTGACACACACATACACACACACAGACACACTGACGCACACACTGACACACACACACTGACAAACTGACACACACTCACACACTGACACACACACACACTGACACACACACTGACACGCACTGACACACACAGTGACACACACACACACACACACTCTGACAAACACACACACACTGACACACACATACACACACAGACACACTGACACACACACACACTGACAAACTGACACACACACACACACACTGACACACACACACACTGACACACACACTGACACGCACTGACACACACAGTGACACACACACACACACACTCTGACAAACACACACACACTGACACACACACACACACTGACACACACAGACACACACAGACACACACACACACTGACAAACACACTCACTGACACAAACTCACTGACACACACCAGGACACATGCACACACTGACACACACACACATTGACACACTGACACACAAACACATTGACACACACACACATTGATACACTGACACACAAGCTCACACACACACAGACACACTGACACAAACAAGTACACACACACACAGAAACGCAGACACACTGACACACACACACAGACACACACACTGACACACACCCACATACAGACACACTGACACACACACTGACACACACACACAGGCACACACAATGACACACACACACACTGACACACACACTGACACGCACAGACTCACATACACACACACAGACACACTGACACACAAACACACAGACACACGCACACACTGACACACACACTGACACACACGCACAGACACACACAGTGACACACGCACATACTGACACACACACACACTGACACACACACACAGACACACACAGTGACACATGCACACATCGACACACGCACACAGTGACACACGCACACACTGACACACACACACACTGATGCACACACTGACACACACACACACTGACACACACACACACACACTGACACACACACACACACTGACACACACTCACACACACACACTGACACACACACACACTCACACACCCACACAGACACACACACTGACACACGCACACACACTGACACACACACACACACAGACACACCCACACACACACACACTGACACACACGCACAACACACACACTGACACACACACACAGACACGCTGACACACACACACACACACAGACACACACAGTGACACACAAACACACACAGTGACACACACACAGACACTGACACACACACACACTGACACACACACACACACTGACACGCACAGACACACATACACACACAGACATACACACAGACAGACACACTGACGCACACACTGACACACACACACACTTACACACACACACACTGACACACACACACACAGTGACACACACACACACACCCTGACACACACACATACACACACACAGACACACTGACGCACACACTGACACACACACACACACTGACAAACTGACACAGACACACACACTGATACACACACACACTGACACACACACTGACATGCACTGACACCCACAGTGACACACACACACACTCTGACAAACACACACACACTCTGACAAACACACACACTCTGACACACACACAGTGACTCACACAAACTGACTCACACACACACACTGACACGCACAGACACACGTATACACACACACAGACGCACTGACACACACAGTAACTCACGCACACACTGACACACAGACACACTGACACACACACACACTGACACGCACAGAATGACACACACACACACTGACACACACACACGCTGACACACACACACACACACTGACACGCTCAGACACACATACACACACACTCACAGGCACACTGACGCACACAGTGACACATGCACACACTGACACATGCACACACTGTCACACACACACACTGACACACACACACGCACACACACACTGACACACACATACACACACACACAGACACACACACACACACACACTGACACACACACACACACACTGACAAACACAGTGACACACACACACAGACATGCACAGACACACATACACACACAGACACACTGACACACACAGTGACACACGCACACACTGACACACGCACACACTGACACACGCACACACTGACACACGCACACACTGACACACACACACTGACGTACACACTCGCATACACACACTGACACACACATACACACACACACACTGACACACACACTCACACACGCACTGACACACACACACACACACACACACACACACAGTGACACACACACACACTGACTTGCACAGACACACGTAAACACACACACACAGACACACTGACACACTCAGTGACACACGCACACACTGACACACACAAACAATGACACACGCACACACTGACACACACACACACACTGCCAAACACAGTGACACACACACACACACACATACACTGGCACACACACTGACACATACAGTGACCCACACACACACACTCTGACAAACACACACACTCTTACAAACACACACACTCTGACACACACACAGTGACACAAACACACACACACTGTGACACACACACACACTCTGACACACACACACACACTGACACACACACCCACTGACACACACAAGGACACATGCACACACTGACACACACAAAATTGACACACTGACACACAAACTCACACACACGCACACACAGACACACTGACACACAGTGACACACGCACACAATGACACACACACACACACTGATACACACACACACTGACACACACACACACTGACACGCACACACACTGAGACACACTGACACACACACACACACACACTGACACACACACACACACAGTGACACACACACACACACTCTGACACACACACAATGACACACACACAGACACATACACACACACAGACACACTGACACACACACTGACACACACACACACTGACACACACACACACACTGACACACACACAGACATACACAGACACACACACACTGACACACACACTCACTGACACACACACTCACTGACACACACAAGGACACACGCACACACTGACACACTCACACACTGACACACTGACACACAAACACATTGACACACACACACATTGATACACTGACACACAAACTCACACACTCACAGATACACTGACACAAACAAGTACACACACACACAGAAACGCAGACACACTGACACACACACACACACACACTGACACACACCCACATACAGACACACTGACACACACACTGACACTCACACAGACACACACAATGACACACACACACACTGACACACACACTGACACACACACTGACATGCACAGACTCACATACACACACACAGACACACTGACACATGCACACACTGACACACACAAATTGACACACTGACACACAAACACACTGAAACACACACACATTGACACACTGACACACAAACTCACACACACTCACACACAGACACACTGACACACAGTGACACACACACACAATGACACACACACACGCTGACACACACACACACACTGACACGCTCAGACACACACACTCACAGGCACACTGACACACACAGTGACACATGCACACACTGACACATGCACACACTGTCTCACACACACACTGACACACACACACGCACACACACACTGACACACACATACACACACACACAGACACACACACACACACACACTGACACACACACACACACACTGACACACACAGTGACACACACACACAGACATGCACAGACACACATACACACACAGACACACTGACACACACAGTGACACACGCACACACTGACACACGCACACACTGACACACGCACACACTGACACACGCACACACTGACACACACACACTGACGTACACACTCGCATACACACACTGACACACACATACACACACACACACACACACTGACACACACACTCACACACACACTGACACACACACACACACACACACACTGACACACACACTGACACACACAGTGACACACACACACACTGAAATGCACAGACACACATACACACACACACAGACACACTGACACACACTGTGACACACGCACACACTGACACACGCACACACTGACACACGCACACACTGACACAGACACACACTGTCAAACACAGTGACACACACACACTGGCACACACACTGACACGCACTGACACACACAGTGACACACACACACACACTCTGACAAACACACACACACTCTGACAAACACACACACTCTGACACACACACAGTGACAAACACACACACACTCTGACACACACACACACTGACACACACACACACACACAAGGACACATGCACACACTGACACACACACATTGACACACTGACACACAAACACACTGAAACACACACACATCGGCACACTGACACACAAACTCACACACACACACACACAGACACACTGACACACAGTGACACACGCACACACTGACACACGCACACAATGACACACACACACGCTCACACACACACACACACAGTGACACGCACAGACACACACACACACACACACAGGCACACTGACACACACAGTGACACACGCACACACTGACACATGCACACACTGATACACACACACACTGACTCACACACACGCACACACACACTGACACACACATACACACACACACAGTGACAGACACACACACACACTCACACACACTGACACACACAGTGACACACACACACACACTGACATGCACAGACACACGTACACACACACACAGACACACTGACACACACAGTGACACACGCACACACTGACACAAACAAACAATGACACACGCACACACTGACACACACACACACTGCCAAACACAGTGACACACACACAAACACACATACACTGGTACACACACTGACACGCACTGACACATACAGTGACCCACACACACACACTCTGACAAACACACACACTCTTACAAACACACACAATCTGACACACACACAGTGACACACACACACACACTCTGACACACACACACACACTCTGACACACACGCACACTGACACACACACCCACTGACACACACAAGGACACATGCACGCACTGACACACACACATTGACACACTGACACACAAACACACTGAAACACACACACATTGACACACTGACACACAAACTCACACACACTCACACACAGACACACTGACACACAGTGACACACGCACACAATGACACACACACACACACACACACACACACACTCTGACACACACAGTGACACACACACACACTGAAATGCACAGACACACATACACACACACACAGACACACTGACACTCACAGTGACACACGCACACACTGACACACGCACACACTGACACACGCACACACTGACACAGACACACACTGTCAAACACAGTGACACACACACACACTGGCACAAACACTGACACGCACTGACACACACAGTGACACACACACACACACACTGACAAACACACACACACTCTGACAAACACACACACTCTGACACACACACCGTGACACACACACACACTCTGACACACACACATTCTGACACACACACACACTGACACACACACACACACACACACAAGGACACATGCACACACTGACACACACACATTGACACACTGACACACAAACACACTGAAACACACACACATTGGCACACTGACACACAAACTCACACACACACACACACAGACACACTGACACACAGTGATACACGCACACACTGACACACGCACACACTGACACACACACACGCTGACACACACACACACAGTGACACGCACTGACACACACACACACACAGGCACACTGACACACACAGTGACACACACAGACACACACAGACACACACACACACTGACACACACACTCACTGACACACACACTCACTGACACACACAAGGACACACGCACACACTGACACACACACACATTGACACACTGACACACAAACACATTGACACACACACACATTGATACACTGACACACAAACTCACACACTCACAGATACACTGACACAAACAAGTACACACACACACAGAAACGCAGACACACTGACACACACACACACACACACACACTGACACACACCCACATACAGACACACTAACACACACACTGACACACACACAGACACACACAATGACACACACACACACTGACACACACACTGACATGCACAGACTCACATACACACACACAGACACACTGACACACGCACACACAGACACACACACTGACACACACACACACAGACACACACAGTGACACACACACATACTGACACACACACACACTGACACACACACACGCACAGACACACACAGTGACACACGCACACATCAACACACGCACTCAGTGACACACGCACACACTGACACACATACACACTGACGCACACACTGACACACACACACACTGACACACACACACACACACACTGACACACACATACACACACACACTGACACACACACACACTCACACACACACAGACACACACACTGACACACGCACACAAACTGACACACACACACACTTACACACACATACACACACACTGACACACACACACACTGACACACACACAGACACACACACTGACACACGCACACACACTGACACACACACACACACTGACACACACACACAACACACACACTGACACACACACACAGACACGCTGACACACACACACACACAGACACACAGTGACACACAAACACACACAGTGACACACACACAGACACTGCCACACACACACACTGACATACACACACACACTGACACGCACAGACACACATACACACACAAAGAGACAGACACACTGACACACATAGTGACACACACACACAGTGACACACACACACACTGACAAACTGACACACACACACACACACTGACACACACACACACTGACACACACACTGACACGCACTGACACACACAGTGACACACACACACACACACACTGACAAACTGACACACACACACACACACTGACACACACACACACTGACACACACACTGACACGCACTGACACACACAGTGACACACACACACACACACTCTGACAAACACACACACACTGACACACACACACACACTGACACACACAGACACACACAGACACACACACACACTGACAAACACACTCACCGACACAAACTCACTGACACACACCAGGACACATGCACACACTGACACACACACACATTGACACACTGACACACAAACACATTGACACACACACACATTGATACACTGACACACAAGCTCACACACACACAGACACACTGACACAAACAAGTACACACACACACAGAAACGCAGACACACTGACACACACACACAGACACACACACTGACACACACCCACATACAGACACACTGACACACACACTGACACACACACACAGGCACACACAATGACACACACACACACTGACACACACACTGACACGCACAGACTCACATACACACACACAGACACACTGACACACAAACACACAGACACACGCACACACTGACACACACACTGACACACACGCACAGACACACACAGTGACACACGCACATACTGACACACACACACACTGACACACACACACAGACACACACAGTGACACATGCACACATCGACACACGCACACAGTGACACACGCACACACTGACACACACACACACTGATGCACACACTGACACACACACACACTGACACACACACACACACACTGACACACACACACACACTGACACACACTGACACACACACACTGACACACACACACACTCACACACCCACACAGACACACACACTGACACACGCACACATTCTGACACACACACACACACAGACACACCCACACACACACACACTGACACACACGCACAACACACACACTGACACACACACACAGACACGCTGACACACACACACACACACAGACACACACAGTGACACACAAACACACACAGTGACACACACACAGACACTGACACACACACACACTGACACACACACACACAGACATGCACAGACACACATACACACACAGACATACACACAGACAGACACACTGACGCACACACTGACACACACACACACTTACACACACACACACTGACACACACACACACAGTGACACACACACACACACCCTGACACACACACATACACACACACAGACACACTGACGCACACACTGACACACACACACACTGACAAACTGACACAGACACACACACTGATACACACACACACTGACACACACACTGACATGCACTGACACCCACAGTGACACACACACACACTCTGACAAACACACACACACTCTGACAAACACACACACTCTGACACACACACAGTGACTCACACAAACTGACTCACACACACACACTGACACGCACAGACACACGTATACACACACACAGACACACTGACACACACAGTAACTCACGCACACACTGACACACAGACACACTGACACACACACACACTGACACGCACAGAATGACACACACACACACTGACACACACACACGCTGACACACACACACACACACTGACACGCTCAGACACACATACACACACACTCACAGGCACACTGACACACACAGTGACACATGCACACACTGACACATGCACACACTGTCACACACACACACTGACACACACACACGCACACACACACTGACACACACATACACACACACACAGACACACACACACACACACACACTGACACACACACACACTGACACGCACACACACTGAGACACACTGACACACACACACACACACACTGACACACACACACACAGTGACACACACACACACACACAATGACACACACACAGACACATACACACACACAGACACACTGACACACACACTGACACACACACACACTGACAAACTGACACACACACAATGACACACACACACACCCTGACACACACACTGACACGCACTGACACACACAGTGACACACACACACACACAAACTCTGACAAACACACACACACTGACACACACACACACACACACACACACACTGACACACACACTGACACGCACTGACACACACAGTGACACACACACACACACACTCTGCCAAACTCACACACTCTGACACACACACACACAGTGACACACACACACACACTCTGACACACACACACACTGACAAACCCCCACACACTGACACACACAAGGACACATGCACACACTGACACACACACACACATTGACACACTGACACACAAACTCACACACACACACACACAGACACACTGACACACACAAACACACAGACACACTGACACACACACTGACACACACTGACACACACACACAGACACACACAGTGACTCACAAACACTGACACACACAGACACACTGACACACACAGTGACACATGCACACACTGACACACACACACACTGACACACACACACATTGACACACTGACACACAAACACATTGACACACACACACATTGATACACTGACACACAAACTCACACACTCACAGATACACTGACACAAACAAGTACACACACACACAGAAACGCAGACACACTGACACACACACACACACACACACTGACACACACCCACATACAGACACACTGACACACACACTGACACACACACAGACACACACAATGACACACACACACACTGACACACACACTGACACACACACTGACATGCACAGACTCACATACACACACACAGACACACTGACACACGCACACACAGACACACACACTGACACACACACACACAGACACACACAGTGACACACACACATACTGACACACACACACACTGACACACACACACGCACAGACACACACAGTGACACACGCACACATCAACACACGCACTCAGTGACACACGCACACACTGACACACATACACACTGACGCACACACTGACACACACACACACTGACACACACACACACACACACTGACACACACATACACACACACACTGACACACACACACACTCACACACACACAGACACACACACTGACACACGCACACAAACTGACACACACACACACTTACACACACATACACACACACTGACACACACACACACTGACACACACACAGACACACACACTGACACACGCACACACACTGACACACACACACACACTGACACACACACACAACACACACACTGACACACACACACAGACACGCTGACACACACACACACACAGACACACAGTGACACACAAACACACACAGTGACACACACACAGACACTGCCACACACACACACTGACATACACACACACACTGACACGCACAGACACACATACACACACAAAGAGACAGACACACTGACACACATAGTGACACACACACACAGTGACACACACACACACTGACAAACTGACACACACACACACACACTGACACACACACACACTGACACACACACTGACACGCACTGACACACACAGTGACACACACACACACACACACTGACAAACTGACACACACACACACACACTGACACACACACACACTGACACACACACTGACACGCACTGACACACACAGTGACACACACACACACACACTCTGACAAACACACACACACTGACACACACACACACACTGACACACACAGACACACACAGACACACACACACACTGACAAACACACTCACCGACACAAACTCACTGACACACACCAGGACACATGCACACACTGACACACACACACATTGACACACTGACACACAAACACATTGACACACACACACATTGATACACTGACACACAAGCTCACACACACACAGACACACTGACACAAACAAGTACACACACACACAGAAACGCAGACACACTGACACACACACACAGACACACACACTGACACACACCCACATACAGACACACTGACACACACACTGACACACACACACAGGCACACACAATGACACACACACACACTGACACACACACTGACACGCACAGACTCACATACACACACACAGACACACTGACACACAAACACACAGACACACGCACACACTGACACACACACTGACACACACGCACAGACACACACAGTGACACACGCACATACTGACACACACACACACTGACACACACACACAGACACACACAGTGACACATGCACACATCGACACACGCACACAGTGACACACGCACACACTGACACACACACACACTGATGCACACACTGACACACACACACACTGACACACACACACACACACTGACACACACACACACACTGACACACACTGACACACACACACTGACACACACACACACTCACACACCCACACAGACACACACACTGACACACGCACACATTCTGACACACACACACACACAGACACACCCACACACACACACACTGACACACACGCACAACACACACACTGACACACACACACAGACACGCTGACACACACACACACACACAGACACACACAGTGACACACAAACACACACAGTGACACACACACAGACACTCACACACACACACACTGACACACACACACACAGACACGCACAGACACACATACACACACACACATACACACAGACAGACACACTGACGCACACACTGACACACACACACACTTACACACACACACACTGACACACACACACACAGTGACACACACACACACACCCTGACACACACACATACACACACACAGACACACTGACGCACACACTGACACACACACACACTGACAAACTGACACAGACACACACACTGATACACACACACACTGACACACACACTGACATGCACTGACACCCACAGTGACACACACACACACTCTGACAAACACACACACACTCTGACAAACACACACACTCCGACACACACACAGTGACTCACACAAACTGACTCACACACACACACTGACACGCACAGACACACGTATACACACACACAGACACACTGACACACACAGTAACTCACGCACACACTGACACACAGACACACTGACACACACACACACTGACACGCACAGAATGACACACACACACACTGACACACACACACGCTGACACACACACACACACACTGACACGCTCAGACACACATACACACACACTCACAGGCACACTGACGCACACAGTGACACATGCACACACTGACACATGCACACACTGTCACACACACACACTGACACACACACACGCACACACACACTGACACACACATACACACACACACAGACACACACACACACACACACACTGACACACACACACACTGACACGCACACACACTGAGACACACTGACACACACACACACACACACTGACACACACACACACAGTGACACACACACACACACACAATGACACACACACAGACACATACACACACACAGACACACTGACACACACACTGACACACACACACACTGACAAACTGACACACACACAATGACACACACACACACCCTGACACACACACTGACACGCACTGACACACACAGTGACACACACACACACACAAACTCTGACAAACACACACACACTGACACACACACACACACACACACACACACTGACACACACACTGACACGCACTGACACACACAGTGACACACACACACACACACTCTGCCAAACTCACACACTCTGACACACACACACACAGTGACACACACACACACACTCTGACACACACACACACTGACAAACCCCCACACACTGACACACACAAGGACACATGCACACACTGACACACACACACACATTGACACACTGACACACAAACTCACACACACACACACACAGACACACTGACACACACAAACACACAGACACACTGACACACACACTGACACACACTGACACACACACACAGACACACACAGTGACTCACAAACACTGACACACACAGACACACTGACACACACAGTGACACATGCACACACTGACACACACACACACTGACACACACACACATTGACACACTGACACACAAACACATTGACACACACACACATTGATACACTGACACACAAACTCACACACTCACAGATACACTGACACAAACAAGTACACACACACACAGAAACGCAGACACACTGACACACACACACACACACACACTGACACACACCCACATACAGACACACTGACACACACACTGACACACACACAGACACACACAATGACACACACACACACTGACACACACACTGACATGCACAGACTCACATACACACACACAGACACACTGACACACGCACACACAGACACACACACTGACACACACACACACAGACACACACAGTGACACACACACATACTGACACACACACACACTGACACACACACACACACAGACACACACAGTGACACACGCACACATCAACACACGCACTCAGTGACACACGCACACACTGACACACATACACACTGACGCACACACTGACACACACACACACTGACAAACACACACACACACACTGACACACACATACACACACACACTGACACACACACACACTCACACACACACAGACACACACGCTGACACACGCACACAAACTGACACACACACACACTTACACACACATACACACACACTGACACACACACACACTGACACACACACAGACACACACACTGACACACGCACACACACTGACACACACACACACACTGACACACACACACAACACACACACTGACACACACACACAGACACGCTGACACACACACACACACAGACACACAGTGACACACAAACACACACAGTGACACACACACAGACACTGCCACACACACACACTGACATACACACACACACTGACACGCACAGACACACATACACACACAAAGAGACAGACACACTGACACACATAGTGACACACACACACACAGTGACACACACACTCTGACACAGACTCACACACTGACACACACATACACACACAGACACACTGACACACACACACACTGACAAACTGACACACACACACACACACTGACACACACACACACTGACACACACACTGACACGCACTGACACACACAGTGACACACACACACACACACACTCTGACAAACACACACACACTGACACACACACACACACTGACACACACAGACACACACAGACACACACACACACTGACAAACACACTCACCGACACAAACTCACTGACACACACAGAGACACATGCACACACTGACACACACACACATTGACACACTGACACACAAACACATTGACACACACACACATTGATACACTGACACACAAGCTCACACACACACAGACACACTGACACAAACAAGTACACACACACACAGAAACGCAGACACACTGACACACACACACAGACACACACACTGACACACACCCACATACAGACACACTGACACACACACTGACACACACACACAGGCACACACAATGACACACACACACACTGACACACACACTGACACGCACAGACTCACATACACACACACAGACACACTGACACACAAACACACAGACACACGCACACACTGACACACACACTGACACACACGCACAGACACACACAGTGACACACGCACATACTGACACACACACACACTGACACACACACACAGACACACACAGTGACACATGCACACATCGACACACGCACACAGTGACACACGCACACACTGACACACACACACACTGATGCACACACTGACACACACACACACTGACACACACACACACACACTGACACACACACACAGACACACACTGACACACACACACTGACACACACACACACTCACACACCCACACAGACACACACACTGACACACGCACACACACTGACACACACACACACAGACACACCCACACACACACACACTGACACACACGCACAACACACACACTGACACACACACACAGACACGCTGACACACACACACACACACAGACACACACAGTGACACACAAACACACACAGTGACACACACACAGACACTGACACACACACACACTGACACACACACACACACACAGACACGCACAGACACACATACACACACAGACATACACACAGACAGACACACTGACGCACACACTGACACACACACACACTTACACACACACACACTGACGCACACACACACAGTGACACACACACACACACCCTGACACACACACATACACACACACAGACACACTGACGCACACACTGACACACACACACACTGACAAACTGACACAGACACACACACTGATACACACACACACTGACACACACACTGACATGCACTGACACCCACAGTGACACACACACACACTCTGACAAACACACACACACTCTGACAAACACACACACTCTGACACACACACAGTGACTCACACAAACTGACTCACACACACACACTGACACGCACAGACACACGTATACACACACACAGACACACTGACACACACAGTAACTCACGCACACACTGACACACAGACACACTGACACACACACACACTGACACGCACAGAATGACACACACACACACTGACACACACACACGCTGACACACACACACACACACTGACACGCTCAGACACACATACACACACACTCACAGGCACACTGACGCACACAGTGACACATGCACACACTGACACATGCACACACTGTCACACACACACACTGACACACACACACGCACACACACACTGACACACACATACACACACACACAGACACACACACACACACACACTGACACACACACACACACACACTGACAAACACAGTGACACACTCACACAGACATGCACAGACACACATACACACACAGACACACTGACACACACACTGACACACGCACACACTGACACACGCACACACTGACACACGCACACACTGACACACACACACTGACGTACACACTCGCATACACACACTGACACACACATACACACACACACACTGACACACACACTCACACACGCACTGACACACACACACACACACACACACAAACAGTGACACACACACACACTGACTTGCACAGACACACGTAAACACACACACACAGACACACTGACACACTCAGTGACACACGCACACACTGACACACGCAAACAATGACACACGCACACACTGACACACACACACACTGCCAAACACAGTGACACACACACACACACACATACACTGGCACACACACACACTGGCACACACACTGACACATACAGTGACCCACACACACACACTCTGACAAACACACACACTCTTACAAACACACACACTCTGACACACACACAGTGACACAAACACACACACACTGTGTCACACACACACACTCTGACACACACACACACACTGACACACACACCCACTGACACACACAAGGACACATGCACACACTGACACACACAAAATTGACACACTGACACACAAACTCACACACACGCACACACAGACACACTGACACACAGTGACACACGCACACAATGACACACACACACACACTGATACACACACACACTGACACACACACACACTGACACGCACACACACTGAGACACACTGACACACACACACACACACACTGACACACACACACACACAGTGACACACACACACACACTCTGACACACACACAATGACACACACACAGACACATACACACACACAGATACACTGACACACACACTGACACACACACACACTGACAAACTGACACACACACAATGACACACACACACACCCTGACACACACACTGAAACGCACTGACACACACAGTGACACACACACACACACAAACTCTGACAAACACACACACACTGACACACACACACACACACACACACACACTGACACACACACTGACACGCACTGACACACACAGTGACACACACACACACACACTCTGCCAAACTCACACACTCTGACACACACACACACAGTGACACACACACACACACTCTGACACACACACACACTGACAAACCCCCACACACTGACACACACAAGGACACATGCACACACTGACACACACACACACATTGACACACTGACACACAAACTCACACACACACACACACAGACACACTGACACACACCAACACACAGACACACTGACACACACACTGACACACACTGACACACACACACAGACACACACAGTGACTCACAAACACTGACACACACAGACACACTGACACACACAGTGACACATGCACACACTGACACACACACACACTGACACACACACACATTGACACACTGACACACAAACACATTGACACACACACACATTGATACACTGACACACAAACTCACACACTCACAGATACACTGACACAAACAAGTACACACACACACAGAAACGCAGACACACTGACACACACACACACACACACTGACACACACCCACATACAGACACACTGACACACACACTGACACACACACAGACACACACAATGACACACACACACACTGACACACACACTGACATGCACAGACTCACATACACACACACAGACACACTGACACACGCACACACTGACACACACACTGACACACACACACACAGACACACACAGTGACACACACACATACTGACACACACACACACTGACACACACACACACACAGACACACACAGTGACACACGCACACATCAACACACGCACTCAGTGACACACGCACACACTGACACACATACACACTGACGCACACACTGACACACACACACACTGACACACACACACACACACACTGACACACACATACACACACACACTGACACACACACACACTCACACACACACAGACACACACACTGACACACGCACACACACTGACACACACACACACTTACACACACATACACACACACTGACACACACACACACTGACACACACACAGACACACACACTGACACACGCACACACACTGACACACACACACACACTGACACACACACAACACACACACTGACACACACACACAGACACGCTGACACACACACACACACAGACACACAGTGACACACAAACACACACAGTGACACACACACAGACACTGCCACACACACACACTGACATACACACACACAGACACGCACAGACACACATACACACACAAAGAGACAGACACACTGACACACATAGTGACACACACACACAGTGACACACACACTCTGACACAGACTCACACACTGACACACACATACACACACAGACACACTGACACACACACACACTGACAAACTGACACACACACACACACACTGACACACACACACACTGACACACACACTGACACGCACTGACACACACAGTGACACACACACACACACACTCTGACAAACACACACACACTGACACACACACACACACTGACACACACAGACACACACAGACACACACACACACTGACAAACACACTCACCGACACAAACTCACTGACACACACCAGGACACATGCACACACTGACACACACACACATTGACACACTGACACACAAACACATTGACACACACACACATTGATACACTGACACACAAGCTCACACACACACAGACACACTGACACAAACAAGTACACACACACACAGAAACGCAGACACACAGACACACACACTGACACACACCCACATACAGACACACTGACACACACACTGACACACACACACAGGCACACACAATGACACACACACACACACTGACACACACACTGACACGCACAGACTCACATACACACACACAGACACACTGACACACAAACACACAGACACACGCACACACTGACACACACACTGACACACACGCACAGACACACACAGTGACATACGCACATACTGACACACACACACACTGACACACACACACAGACACACACAGTGACACATGCACACATCGACACACGCACACAGTGACACACGCACACACTGACACACACACACACTGATGCACACACTGACACACACACACACTGACACACACACACACACACTGACACACACACACACACTGACACACACTGACACACACACACTGACACACACACACACTCACACACCCACACAGACACACACACTGACACACGCACACACACTGACACACACACACACACAGACACACCCACACACACACACACTGACACACACGCACAACACACACACTGACACACACACACAGACACGCTGACACACACACACACACACAGACACACACAGTGACACACAAACACACACAGTGACACACACACAGACACTGACACACACACACACTGACACACACACACACACACAGACACGCACAGACACACATACACACACAGACATACACACAGACAGACACACTGACGCACACACTGACACACACACACACTTACACACACACACACTGACACACACACACACAGTGACACACACACACACACCCTGACACACACACATACACACACACAGACACACTGACGCACACACTGACACACACACACACTGACAAACTGACACAGACACACACACTGATACACACACACACTGACACACACACTGACATGCACTGACACCCACAGTGACACACACACACACTCTGACAAACACACACACACTCTGACAAACACACACACTCTGACACACACACAGTGACTCACACAAACTGACTCACACACACACACTGACACGCACAGACACACGTATACACACACACAGACACACTGACACACACAGTAACTCACGCACACACTGACACACAGACACACTGACACACACACACACTGACACGCACAGAATGACACACACACACACTGACACACACACACGCTGACACACACACACACACACTGACACGCTCAGACACACATACACACACACTCACAGGCACACTGACGCACACAGTGACACATGCACACACTGACACATGCACACACTGTCACACACACACACTGACACACACACACACGCACACACACACTGACACACACATACACACACACACAGACACACACACACACACACACTGACACACACACACACACACACTGACAAACACAGTGACACACACACACAGACATGCACAGACACACATACACACACAGACACACTGACACACACAGTGACACACGCACACACTGACACACGCACACACTGACACACGCACACACTGACACACGCACACACTGACACACACACACTGACGTACACACTCGCATACACACACTGACACACACATACACACACACACACTGACACACACACTCACACACGCACTGACACACACACACACACACACACACACACACAGTGACACACACACACACTGACTTGCACAGACACACGTAAACACACACACACAGACACACTGACACACTCAGTGACACACGCACACACTGACACACGCAAACAATGACACACGCACACACTGACACACACACACACTGCCAAACACAGTGACACACACACACACACACATACACTGGCACACACACTGACACATACAGTGACCCACACACACACACTCTGACAAACACACACACTCTTACAAACACACACACTCTGACACACACACAGTGACACAAACACACACACACTGTGACACACACACACACTCTGACACACACACACACACTGACACACACACCCACTGACACACACAAGGACACATGCACACACTGACACACACAAAATTGACACACTGACACACAAACTCACACACACGCACACACAGACACACTGACACACAGTGACACACGCACACAATGACACACACACACACACTGATACACACACACACTGACACACACACACACTGACACGCACACACACTGAGACACACTGACACACACACACACACACACTGACACACACACACACACAGTGACACACACACACACACACAATGACACACACACAGACACATACACACACACAGACACACTGACACACACACTGACACACACACACACTGACAAACTGACACACACACAATGACACACACACACACCCTGACACACACACTGACACGCACTGACACACACAGTGACACACACACACACACAAACTCTGACAAACACACACACACTGACACACACACACACACACACACACACTGACACACACACTGACACGCACTGACACACACAGTGACACACACACACACACACTCTGCCAAACTCACACACTCTGACACACACACACACAGTGACACACACACACACACTCTGACACACACACACACTGACAAACCCCCACACACTGACACACACAAGGACACATGCACACACTGACACACACACACACATTGACACACTGACACACAAACTCACACACACACACACAGACACACTGACACACACAAACACACAGACACACTGACACACACACTGACACACACTGACACACACACACAGACACACACAGTGACTCACAAACACTGACACACACAGACACACTGACACACACAGTGACACATGCACACACTGACACACACACACACTGACACACTGAAACACACACACACTGACAAACACAGTGACACACACACACACACTGACACACACACTCACTGACACACATACTGACACGCACTGACACACACAGTGACAAACACACACACACTCTGACACACACACACTCTGACACACACACACTCTGACAAACACACACACTCTGACACACACACACACACTGACACACACACACTCTGACACACACACAAAGTGACACACACACACACTCTGACACACACACACTCTGACACACACACACACATACTGACACACACACACTCTGACACACACACACTCTGACAAACACACTCTGACACACACACACACTGACACACACACACACACTAACACACACAAGGACACATGCACACACTGACACACACACACATTGACACACTGACACACAAACACACTGACACACACACACACACACAGGCACACTGACACACACACACACGCACATACAGACACACTGACACACACACTGACACACACACACACACACTGACACACACACACACGACACACTGACACACACTGACACACACACTGACACACACACTGACACACACTGACACACTCACACACACAGTGACACACACAGTGACACACGCACAGTGACACACACACAGTGACACACACACAGTGACACACACACTCACTGACACACAAACACACTGACACGCACAGACACACATACACACATACACACAGACACACTGACACACACAGTGACTCACGTACACACTGACACACACACACTGACACGCACACTCACACATACACACACTGACACACTGACACACACACTGACACGCACTGACACACACAGTGACACACACACACACACAAACACTCTGACACACACACACAGTGACACACACAGTGACACACGCACACACTGACACACGCACACACTGACACACACACACACTGACACACGCACACACTGACACACACACACACACTGCCAAACACAGTGACACACACACACACACACACACTGGCACACACACTGACATGCACTGACACACACAGTGACACACACACACACACTCTGACAAGCACACACACTCTGACACACACACACAGTGACACACACACACACGGACACACACAAGGACAAATGCGCACACTGACACACACACATTGACACACTGACACACAAACACACTGAAACACACACACATTGACACACTGACACACAAACGCACACACACACACACACCGACACACTGACACACAGTGACACACACACACACTGACACACACACACACACTGACACACACACACACACTGACACACACACACACTGACACACACACACACTGACACACACTGACACACTGACACACACACACACAGTGACACACACACACACACTCTGACACACATTCACACTGACACACACACACATATACACACAGAGACACACTGACGCACACACTGACACACACACTGACAAACTGACACACACACACACACTGACACACACACACACTGACACACACACTGACACGCACTGACACACACAGTGACACACACACACACACACTCTGACAAACACACACACACTGACACACACACACACAGACACACACAGACACACACAGACACACACACACTGACACACACACTCACTGACACACACACTCACTGACACACACACACACTGACGCACACACTGACACACGCATACACTGACACACGCACACACTGACGCACGCACACACTGACACACACACTCACTGACACACACACTCACTGACACACACAAGGACACACGCACACACTGACACACACACACATTGACAAACTGACACACAAACACATTGACACACACACACATTGATACACTGACACACAAACTCACACACTCACAGACACACTGACACAACAAGTACACACACACACAGAAACGCAGACACACTGACACACACACACACACACACTGACACACACCCACATACAGACACACTGACACACACACTGACACACACACAGACACACACAATGACACACACACACACTGACACACACACTGACACACACACTGACATGCACAGACTCACATACACACACACAGACACACTGACACACGCACACACTGACACACACACTGACACACACACACACAGACACACACAGTGACACACACACATACTGACACACACACACACACTGACACACACACTGACACACGCACACACACTGACACACACACACACACACTGACACACACACACAACACACACACTGACACACACACACAGACACGCTGACACACACACACACACAGACACACACAGTGACACACAAACACACACAGTGACACACACACAGACACTGCCACACACACACACTGACATACACACACACACTGACCCGCACAGACACACATACACACACAAACAGACAGACACACTGACACACATAGTGACACACACACACAGTGACACACACACTCTGACACAGACACACACACTGACACACACATACACACACACACAGACACACTGACACACACACACACACTGACAAAGTGACACACACACACACACTGACACACACACACACTGACACACACACTGACACGCACTGACACACACAGTGACACACACACACACACTCTGACAAACACACACACTGACACACACACACACACTGACACGCAAAGACACACACAGACACACACACACACTGACAAACACACTCACTGACACGAACTCACTGACACACACCAGGACACATGCACACACTGACACACACACACATTGACACACTGACACACAAACACATTGACACACACACACATTGATACACTGACACACAAACTCACACACACACAGACACACTGACACAAACAAGTACACACACACACAGAAAAGCAGACCCACTGACACACACACACACACACTGACACACACCCACATACAGACACACTGACACACACACTGACACACACACACAGACACACACAATGACACACACACACACTGACACACACACTGACACGCACAGACTCACATACACACACACAGACACACTGACACACAAACACACAGACACACGCACACACTGACACACACACTGACACACACGCACAGACACACACAGTGACACACACACATACTGACACACACACACACTGACACACACACACACAGACACACACAGTGACACATGCACACATCGACACACGCACACAGTGACACACGCACACACTGACACACACACACACTGATGCACACACTGACACGCACACACACACTGACACACACACACACTGACACACACACACACACTGACACACACTGACACACACACACTGACACACACACACACTCACACACCCACACAGACACACACACTGACACACGCACACACACTGACACACACACACACACACAGACACACCCACACACACACACACTGACACACACGCACAACACACACACTGACACACACACACAGACACGCTGACACACACACACACACACACACACACAGACACACTGACGCACACACCCACAGACACAGAGACACACTGACACACACACTGACACACACACACACACTGACAGACACACACACACACTGACACACACAGTGACACACACACACACACACATGCACACGCACACGCACACACTGACACACACACACACTGACAGGCACACTGACAGGCACAGACGCACATACACACACAGACACACTGACACACACAGTGACACACACACACACTGACACACACACACACACAGACACAAACACACACACACACTGACTCACACACACACACACTGACACACACACACACACACTGACACACACACACACACACACACACACACCCTGACACACACACACTGACACGCACACACTCAGTGACACACACAGTGACACACGCACACACACACTCTGACACACACACTGACACACACAATGACACAATCACACACTGACAAAACACACACACACACACACACACACACACTGGCACGCACAGTGACACACACAGACATACTGACACACACAGTGACACACACACACACTGACACACACACACTGACACGCACACACACTGACAGGCACACTGACAGGCACAGGCACACATACACATAATGACACAAACACACACACTGACACACACACACCCACTGACACACACAAGGACACACACACACTGACAGACACAGTGACACACACACACACACACACACACAGACACACACACACGCTACACACACAGTGACATGCACAGACACACATACACACACACAGACACACTGATACACACACACACAGACACACGCACACACTGACACACACACACACTGTCGCACACACTGACACACGCACACACTGACACATAAACACACTGACAAATGCACACTCTGACACACACACACCCACACTGACACACATACCCACACAAACACTGACACACACACACACACACTGACACACACAGTGACACACACACACACTGACACGCACAGCCACACATACACACACACACACACACACACACACACACACACACACACAGACACACTGACACACACAGACACAGACACACACAGTGACACACACACACAGACACTGACACACACAGACACTGACACACACACACCCTGACACGCACAGACTCACATACACACACACACAGACAGACACACTGACACACACACACACACACAGACACACTGACACACATACACAGACATACACACATACACTGACACACACACACACACTGACACTCACAGACACTCCTACCCCCACACACACACACAGACACACACAGTGACACACGCACACACACACTCTGACACACACACTGACACACACACACACTGACACACACAGTGACAAAATCACACACTGACACACACACACACAGACACACATAGTGACACACGCATACACACACTCTGACACACACACTGACACACACACACTGACACACACAGTGACACAATCACACACTGACACACACACACATTGACGCACACAGACACACTGACACACACACACACACAGACACACTGACGCACACACCCACAGACACAGAGACACACTGACACACACACTGACACACACACACACACACTGACAGACACACACACAAACTGACACACACAGTGACACACACGCACACGCACACACTGACACACACACACACTGACAGGAACACTGACAGGCACAGACACACATACACACACTGACACACACAGTGACACACACACACACTGACACACAC
>NC_054473.1:173072106-173074606 GCF_017639515.1 Carcharodon carcharias
GACACAAGCACACACTGACACACACACTGACACACACATACACACACACACACACTGACACACACACACACACACACCGATATACACACACACACACACACACACACTGACACACACATACACTCACACTCACACACTGACACAGAAACACACTGACACGCACAGACACACATACACACACACAGGCACACTGACACACACAATGACACACGCACACACTGACACATGCGTACACTGACACACACACACACACACACACACATTGACACACACACACACACAGACACACACTGACACACACTCACAGTGACACACACACACACTCTGACACACACACACTGACACACACACACACTGACACACACAAGGACACACACACACACTGACACACACTCACTGACACACTGACACACAAACACACTGACACACACACACACTGACACACACAAGGACACACACACACACTGACACACACACACATTGACACACTGACACACACACACACAGAGACACTCACACACACACTGACACACACACACACCCTGACACACACACACACTGACACGCACACACACTGACACGCACACTGACAGGCACAGACACACATACACACACAGACACACTGACACCCACAGTGACACACACACACACTGACACACACACACACTAACACATTCTGTCACAAACACTCACACACACACACACACACACATACACACTGACACACACACACACACTGACATGCACAGACACACATACACACACACACAGACACACTGACACACACAGTAACTCACGTACACACTGACACACACACACACTGACACAGACACACACACTGACACAGACACACACACTGACACACAAAGACACACATACACACACACACAGACACACTGACGCACGCACACACTGACACACGCACACACTGACACACACACTGACACACGCACACACTGACACACACAAACACAGACACACACACACGCTGACACACAAACACACTGACACGCACAGGCACACATACACACACACACACACAGGCACACTGACACACACAGTGACACACGCACACACTGACACACACACACACGCACACACACACTGACACGCACAGTGACACCCACAGACATACTGACACGCACAGTGAGACACACACAGTGAGACACACACACACTGACACGCACACACTCTGACAGGCACACTGACAGGCACAGACACACATACACACACTGACACACACACTGACAGACACACACACACACACACACTGACACACACACACACACTGACAGGCACACTGACAGGCACAGACACACATACACACGCAAACACACACAGACACACTGACACACACAGTGACACACACATACAGACACACACACTGACACAAACACTCTCACACACACACTCTGACACACACTCTGACACACACACAGACACACTGACACACACACAGTGACACACACACACACACTGACACACACAGTGACACACGCACACACTGACACACACACACTGACACACACACACTGACACACACACACATACACACACACACTGACACACATAGTGACACACACACACACACTGACACACACACACTGACACACACAATGACACGCACAGACACACATACACAAACTGACACGCACTGACACACATACACACACACATACACACACACACTGATACACGCACACGCACACAGACACACTGACACACACACACACACGGACACACACAGTGACAAACACACATAGACACTGACACACACACACAAACACTGACACACACACACACTGACACACACACACACTGACACGCACAGACACACTGACACACACACACAGACAGACACACTGACACACACACACTGACCCACACACTGACACACACACAGACACACACAGTGACACACACACACACACACTGACACACAAACACACTGACACACACACACACTGACACTCACAGACACACTGACACACACACACACTGACACACACAGTGACACACACACACACCCTGACACACACACACACTGACACGCACACACACTGACACGCACACTGACAGGCACAGACACACATACACACACAGACACACTGACACCCACAGTGACACACACACACACTGACACACACACACACTAACACACTCTGTCACAAACACTCACACACACACACACACACACACATACACACTGACACACACACACACACTGACATGCACAGACACACATACACACACACACAGACACACTGACACACACAGTAACTCACGTACACACTGACACACACACACACTGACACAGACACACACACTGACACAGACACACACACTGACACACAAAGACACACATACACACACACACAGACACACTGACGCACGCACACACTGACGCACGCACACACTGACACACACACTGACACACGCACACATTGACACACACAAACACAGACACACACACACGCTGACACACAAACACACTGACACG
>NC_054473.1:173082106-173089606 GCF_017639515.1 Carcharodon carcharias
ACACGCACACACATTGACACAATGATACATAAACTCACACACACTGACACTGACACACAAACACACACACACAGACACCCAGACACACTGACACACACACACACACACACACAGACACACTGACACACACACACACACTAACACACACACACACACTGACACGCACAGTGACAAACACACACACACTGAAACACACACACACTGACAGGCACACTGACAGGCACGGACACACATACACACACAGACACACTGACACACACACTTACACACACACACTGACACACACACACACTGACACACACTGTCACAAACACTCACACACACACTGACACACACACACACTGACACACACACACACACTGACACACACAAGGACACACACACACACTGACACACACACACACTGACACACACATTGACACACTGACACACATTGACACACTGACACACAAACACACTGACACACACACACATTGACACATTGACACACTGACACACACTGACACACAAACACACACACACAGACACGCAGACACACTGACACACACACACACACACACACACATACAGACACACTGACACACACACACACACACACTGACAGGCACAGACACACATACTTCACAACCAGACACAGACACACTGACACACACTCACACTGACACACACACAGACACACACACTGACACACACACACACACTGACACACACATTGACACACAGACACACATTGACACACTGACACACAAACACACTGACACACACACACACATTGACACACTGACACAAACTGACACACACTGACACACACTGACACACAAACACACACACAGACACGCAGACACACTGACACACACACACACACACTGACACACACACACATACAGACACACTGACACACACACACACGCACACACACTGACAGGCACTCTGACAGGCACAGACACACATACTTCACAACCAGACACAGACACACTGACACACACACTGACACACTCTCACACTGACCCACACACACAGATACACACACTGACAAGCACAGACACACGTACACACACAGAGACACACTGACACACACAGTGACTCACGCATACACTGACACACACACACACTGACACACACACACACTGACAAACACTCACACTGACACGCACAGACACACATACACACAGACAGACTGACACACACTGACACACGCACACACGGACACACACACACACTGACACACACAGTGACACACGCACACACTGACACACACTCACTGACACACACACACACTGACACGCTCAGACACACATACCCACACACACACACAGCCACACTGACACATGCACACACTGACACACGCACTGACACACACTTACACACACACACACACACTGACACACACACACTGACACACACACACTGACACACACACACACACTCACACACACTGAAACACACTCACACACTGACACACAGACACACACACTGACACGCACAGACACACTTACACACACACACATACAGACACACTGACACACACACACTGACACACACACTGACACACACACACACACACAAACACACACTGACACGCACAGACACACATACACACACACAGACAGACACACTGACACACACAGTGACACACGCACACACACACTCTGACACACACACGCTCTGACACACACACACTCTGACACACACACTGACACACACACACACTGACACACATAGTGACACATGCACACACTGACACACACACACACTGACACAAGCACACACTGACACACACACACACACAGAGACACACTGACACACACACACAAAGACACACACAGACACTGACACACACAGTGACACACACCCACACACTGACACACACACACTGACAGTCAAACACACTGACACGCACGGACACACATACACACACACACAGGCACACTGACACGCACATTGACACATGCACACACTGATACATGCACACACTGACACACACACACACTGACACATACACACACACTGACACACACAGTGACACACACACACACTGACATGCACAGACACACATACAGACACACACACACACTGACACACACACACACAGACACACTGACACACACAGACACACACAGTGACACACACGCACAGACACTGACACACACACACACACTGACACACACACATCCTGACACACACAGACACACATACACACAGACAGACACACTGACACACACACACTGACACACACACACAGACACACTGACACACACACACACAAACACAGAGACACACAGACACACTGACACACACACACACAATGGCACACACACGGACTGACACACACAGTGACACACACACACACACTGACACACACATACACACACACACTGACACACACACACACACAGACTGACACACACATACACACAAACACACTGACACAAACACACTGACACACACACACACACACTCACACACACAGACACACAAACTCTCACACACACACACAGACACACTGACACACACACACACACACACACACACAGACACACTGACACACACAGACACAGACACAGAGACACACTGACACACACACAGAAACACTGACACACACACAGACACTGACACACAAACACACTGACACATACAGTGACACACACACACACACACTGACACACACACACACTGACAGGCACACTGACATGCACAGACACACATACGCACACAGACACACTGACACACACAGTGACACACACACACACACACTGACACAAACACTCACACACACACACTCACACACACACACACTCACACACACACACACACACACTGACACACACACGGTGACACACACACACACTCTGACACACACACACAGACACGCAGACACACTGACACACACACACACACACACACACACAGACACACTGATACACACACACACTGACACAGAGACACACTGACCCACACACAGACACACTGACAAACACACACAGACACTGACACACACACACACTGATACGCACACTGACACACACACACACACTGACTCACACACACACTGACAGGCATACTGACAGGCACAGACACACATACACACACAGACACACTGACACACACACTGACACACACACACACTGACACACACACTGACACACACAAGGAAACACATACACTGACACACACACACACACACTGACACACACAAGGAAACACACACACTGACACACACACACACTGACACACTGGCACACAAACACACTGACACACACACACACATTGACACACTGACACAAACTCACACACACTGACACACTGACAAACAAACACACACACACACAGACACGCAGACACACTGCACACACACACACAAACACACACACAGACACACTGACACACACACACACACTGACACACACACACTGACACGCACAGTCACACACACACACACACTGACACACACACACACTGACAGGCACACTGACAGGCACAGACACACTTACACACACAGACACACTGACACACACAGTGACACACACACACACTGACACACATACACACTGACACACACTGTCACAAACACACACACACACTCACACATACACACACTGACTCACACACACACAGACACACACTGACACACACACACACTGACACACTGACACACAAACACACTGACACACACACACATTGACACAATGATACATAAACACACACACACAGACACCCAGACACGCTGACACACACACACACACACTGACACCCACCCACACACACACACACACACACACTGACACGCACAGTGACAAACACACACACACTGAAACACACACACACTGACAGGCACACTGACAGGCACGGACACACATACACACACAGACACACTGACACACACACTTACACACACACACACTGACACACACACACACTGACACACACTGTCACAAACACTCACACACACACTGACACACACACACACTGACACACACACACTGACACACACAAGGACACACACACACAGACACACACACACACTGACACACACATTGACACACTGACACACATTGACACACTGACACACAAACACACTGACACACACACACATTGACACATTGACACACTGACACACACTGACACACAAACACACACACACAGACATGCAGACACACTGACACACACACACACACACACATACAAACACACTGACACACACACACACACACACACTGACAGGCACAGACACACATACTTCACAACCAGACACAGACACACTGACACACACTCACACTGACACACACACAGACACACACACTGACACACACACACACACTGACACACACATTGACACACAGACACACATTGACACACTGACACTCAAACACACTGACACACACACACACATTGACACACTGACACAAACTGACACACACTGACACACACTGACACACAAACACACACACACACAGACACGCAGACACACTGACACACACACACACACACTGACACACACACACATACAGACACACTGACACACACACACACGCACACACACTGACAGGCACTCTGACAGGCACAGACACACATACTTCACAACCAGACACAGACACACTGACACACACACTGACACACTCTCACACTGACCCACACACACAGATACACACACTGACAAGCACAGACACACGTACACACACAGAGACACACTGACACACACAGTGACTCACGCATACACTGACACACACACACACTGACACACACACACACACTGACAAACACTCACACTGACACGCACAGACACACATACACACAGACAGACTGACACACACTGACACACGCACACACGGACACACACACACACTGACACACACAGTGACACACGCACACACTGACACACACTCACTGACACACACACACACTGTCACGCTCAGACACACATACCCACACACACACACAGCCACACTGACACATGCACACACTGACACACGCACTGACACACACTTACACACACACACACACACTGACACACACACACTGACACACACACACACACACACACACACACACACACTGAAACACACTCACACACTGACACACAGACACACACACTGACACGCACAGACACACTTACACACACACATACAGACACACTGACACACACAGACTGACACACACACTGACACACACACACTGACACAAACACACACTGACACGCACAGACACACATACACACACACACAGACAGACACACTGACACACACAGTGACACACGCACACACACACTCTGACACACACACGCTCTGACACACACACACTCTGACACACACACTGACACACACACACACTGACACACATAGTGACACATGCACACACTGACACACACACACACTGACACAAGCACACACTGACACGCACACACACACAGAGACACACTGACACACACACACACAAAGACACACACAGACACTGACACACACAGTGACACACACACACACACTGACACACACACACTGACAGTCAAACACGCTGACATGCACGGACACACATACACACACACACAGGCACACTGACACGCACATTGACACACGCACACACTGATACATGCACACACTGACACACACACACACTGACACATACACACACACTGACACACACAGTGACACACACACACACTGACACGCACAGACACACATACAGACACACACACACACTGACACACACACACACAGACACACTGACACACACAGACACACACAGTGACACACACGCACAGACACTGACACACGCTCACACACTGACACACACACATCCTGACACACACAGACACACATACACACACACAGACAGACACACTGACACACACACACTGACACACACACACAGACACACTGACACACACACACACACAAACACAGAGACACACAGACACACTGACACACACACACAATGGCACACACACGGACTGACACGAACAGTGACGCACACACAAACACTGACACACACATACACACACACACTGACTCACACACACACACAGACTGACACACACATACACACAAACACACTGACACAAACACACTGACACACACACAGACACACACACACACTCACACACACAGACACACAAACTCTCACACACACACACAGACACACTGACACACACACACACACACAGACACACTGACACACACATACAGACACAGAGACACACTGACACACACACAGAAACACTGACACACACACAGACACTGACACACAAACACACTGACACATACAGTGACACACACACACACACTGACACACACACACACTGACAGGCACACTGACACGCACAGACACACATACGCACACAGACACACTGACACACACAGTGACACACACACACACACTGTCACAAACACTCACACACACACACTCTCACACACACACACTCACACACACACACACACTGACACACACACAGTGACACACACACACACTCTGACACACACACACAGACACGCAGACACACTGACACACACACACACACAGACACACTGATACACACACACACAGACACAGAGACACACTGACCCACACACAGACACACTGACACACACAGTGACACACACACACACACACACACACTGACACAAACACGCACACACACACACTCACACACACACAGACACACACACACACAAACACACACAGACACACACTGACACACACACTGACACACACACAGTGACACACACACACACTCTGACACACACACTCTGACGCACACACACTGACACACACACACACTCTGACACACACAAGGAAACACATACACTGACACACACACACACACACTGACACACACAAGGAAACACACACACTGACACACACACACACTGACACACTGGCACACAAACACACTGACACACACACACACATTGACACACTGACACAAACTCACACACACTGACACACTGACAAACAAACACACACACACAGACACGCAGACACACTGCACACACACACACAAACACACACACAGACACACTGACACACACACACACACTGACACACACACACACTGACACGCACAGTCACACACACACACATTCACACACTGACACACACACACACTGACAGGCACACTGACACGCACAGACACACATACGCACACAGACACACTGACACACACAGTGACACACACACACACACTGACACAAACACTCACACACACACACTCTCACACACACACACTCACACACACACACACACACTGACACACACACAGTGACACACACACACACTCTGACACACACACACAGACACGCAGACACACTGACACACACACACACAGACACACTGATACACACACACACTGACACAGAGACACACTGACCCACACACAGACACACTGACAAACACACACAGACACTGACACACACACACACTGATACGCACACTGACACACACACACACACTGACTCACACACACACTGACAGGCATACTGACAGGCACAGACACACATACACACACAG
>NC_054473.1:173107106-173109606 GCF_017639515.1 Carcharodon carcharias
TCACTGACACACACACACACTGACACGCTCAGACACACATACCCACACACACACACAGCCACACTGACACATGCACACACTGACACACGCACTGACACACACTTACACACACACACACACTGACACACACTCACTGACACACACACACATTGACACACTGACACACAAACAAACTGACACACACACAAACATTGACACACTGACACAAACTCACACACACTGACACACTGACGCACAAACACACACAGACAGACATGCAGACACACTGACACCCACACACACACACAGACACACATACACAGACACACACACACACTGACACACACAAGGACACAAGCACACACTGGAACACACACATTGACGCACTGACACACAAACACACTGACACACACACACATTGACACATTGACTCATAAACTCACGCACACTCACACACACACACACAGACATACTGACACACACACACACAGACACACTGACACACACACACACAGACACACACACACAAACACTCATACAGACAAACTGACACACACACACACTGACATCCACACACACTGACTCGCACTCACACTGACACACACACACACACACTGACACACACACTCACACTGACACACACACACTGACACACACACACACTGACACACACACACATTGACACACTGACACACATTGACACACTGACACACAAACACACTGACACACACACAAACATTGACACACTGACACAAACTCACACACACTGACACACTGACGCACAAACACACACAGACAGACATGCAGACACACTGACACCCACACACACATACAGACACACTGACACACACACACATACAGACACACTGACACACACACTCACAAGCAGACACAGTGACAGGCACACTGACAGGCACAGACACACATACACACACACAGGCACACTGACACACACACACTGACACACACTCACACTGACACGCACAGACACACATACACACACACAGGCACACTGACACACACACACTGACACGCACAGACACACATACACACACACAGGCACACTGACACACACACAGTGACACACACACACACATTGACACACACACACACTGACAGGCACACTGACACGCACGGACACACATACACACACAGACACACTGACACACACACTTACACACACACACACTGACACACACACACACTGACACACACTGTCACAAACACTCACACACACACTGACACACACACACACACTGACACACTCAAGGACACACACACACACACTGACACACACACACACTGACACACACATTGACACACTGACACACATTGACACACTGACACACAAACACACTGACACACACACACACTGACACACACTGTCACAAACACTCACACACACACTGACACACACACACACTGACACACACACACTGACACACACAAGGACACACACACACAGACACACACACACACTGACACACACATTGACACACTGACACACATTGACACACTGACACACAAACACACTGACACACACACACATTGACACATTGACACACTGACACACACTGACACACAAACACACACACACAGACACGCAGACACACTGACACACACACACACACACACATACAGACACACTGACACACACACACACACACACACACACTGACAGGCACAGACACACATACTTCACAACCAGACACAGACACACTGACACACACTCACACTGACACACACACAGACACACACACTGACACACACACACACACTGACACACACATTGACACACAGACACACATTGACACACTGACACACAAACACACTGACACACACACACATTGACACACTGACACAAACTGACACACACTGACACACACTGACACACAAACACACACACACAGACACGCAGACACACTGACACACACACACACACACACTGACACACACACACATACAGACACACTGACACACACACACACGCACACACACTGACAGGCACTCTGACAGGCACAGACACACATACTTCACAACCAGACACAGACACACTGACACACACACTGACACACTCTCACACTGACCCACACACACAGATACACACACTGACAAGCACAGACACACGTACACACACAGAGACACACTGACACACACAGTGACTCACGCATACACTGACACACACACACACTGACACACACACACACTGACAAACACTCACACTGACACGCACAGACACACATACACACAGACAGACTGACACACACTGACACACGCACACACGGACACACACACACACTGACACACACAGTGACACACGCACACACTGACACACACTCACTGACACACACAAGGACACACACACACAGACACACACACACACTGACACACACACACTGACACACACAAGGACACACACACACAGACACACACACACACTGACACACACATTGACACACTGACACACATTGACACACTGACACACAAACACACTGACACACACACACATTGACACATTGAC
>NC_054473.1:173114606-173129606 GCF_017639515.1 Carcharodon carcharias
ACACAAGCACACACTGACACACACACACAGAGACACACTGACACACACACACAAAGACACACACAGACACGGACACACACAGTGACACACACCCACACACTGACACACACACACTGACAGTCAAACACACTGACATGCACGGACACACATACACACACACACAGGCACACTGACACGCACATTGACACACGCACACACTGATACATGCACACACTGACACACATACACACTGACACATACACACACACTGACACACACAGTGACACACACACTCACTGACACGTACAGACACACATACAGACACACACACACACTGACACACACACAGACACACTGACACACACAGACACACACAGTGACACACACGCACAGACACTGACACACACACACACTGACACACACACATCCTGACACACACAGACACACATACACACACACAGACAGACACACTGACACACACACACTGACACACACACACACAGACACACTGACACACACACACACAAACACAGAGACACACAGACACACTGACACACACACACACACTGGCACACACACGGACTGACACGCACAGTGACACACACACACACACTGACACACACATACACACACTGACACACACACACAGAGACTGACACACACATACACACAAACACACTGACACAAACACACTGACACACACACACACACACACACAGACAAACAAACTCTCACACACACAGACACACTGACACACACACACACACACACACAGACACACTGACACACACAGACACAGACACAGAGACACACTGACACACACACAGAAACACTGACACACACACAGACACTGACACACAAACACACTGACACATACAGTGACACACACACACACACACTGACACACACACACACTGACAGGCACACTGACACGCACAGACACACATACGCACACAGACACACTGACACACACAGTGACACACACACACACACTGACACAAACACTCACACACACACACTCACACACACACACACAGACACACACACAGTGACACACACACACAGTGACACACACACACACACTCTGACACACACACACAGACACGCAGACACACTGACACACACACACACACACACACACACAGACACACTGATACACACACACACTGACACAGAGACACACTGACCCACACACAGACACACTGACAAACACACACAGACACTGACACACACACACACTGATACGCACACTGACACACACACACACACACACTGACTCACACACACACTGACAGGCATACTGACAGGCACAGACACACATACACACACAGACACACTGACACACACAGTGACACACACACACACACACACTGACACAAACACGCACACACACACACTCACACACACGCAGACACACACACACACAAACACACACAGACACACACTGACACACACACTGACACACACACAGTGACACACACACACACTCTGACACACACACTCTGACGCACACACACTGACACACACACACACACTGACACACACAAGGAAACACATACACTGACACACACACACACACTGACACACACAAGGAAACACACACACTGACACACACACACACTGACACACTGGCACACAAACACACTGACACACACACACACATTGACACACTGACACAAACTCACACATACTGACACACTGACACACAAACACACACACACAGACACGCAGACACACTGCACACACACACACAAACACACACAGACACACTGACACACACACACACACTGACACGCACAGTGACACACACTCACACACACACACACACACACACACACTGACACACACACACACTGACAGGCACAGACACACATACAAACACACACAGACACACTGACACACACAGTGACTCACACACACACTGACACACACACACTGAAACACACACACACTGACACACACAGTGTCACACGCACACACTGACACACACACACACAGTCACACACACACACTGACACAGACAGACACACATACAAACACACACAGACACACTGACACACACAGTGACTCACGCACACACTGACACACATGCACAATGACACACACACACACTGACACACACACACACGGACATGCACAGACACACATACACACACACACAGACACACTGACACACACTGACACATGCACACACTGACACACACACACACTGACACACACAGTGTCACACGCACACACTGACACACACACACAGTCACACAAACAGACTGACACGCACAGACGCACATAAACACACACACACACACACGTACAGACACAATGACACACACACACAGACACACACAGTGACACACACACACTGACACTGACACACACACACACTGACACACACACACAGACACAGAGACACACTGACACACACACACACTGACACGCACAGTGACACACACACACTCACACACACACACACACTGACACACACACTGACAGGCACACTGACAGGCACTGACACACAGACACACTGACACACACAGTGACACACACACACACTGACACACACACACACACTGACACAAACACACACACACACTGACACACACACACACTGACACACACACACACACACTGACACACACAAGGACACACACACACACTGACACACACACACACATTGACACACTGACACTCAAACACACTGACACACACACACTGACACATTGACACACAAATTCACTCACACACACACAGACACACTGACACACAGACACATATATACACACACACACACTCTGACACACACACACACACTGACACACACAAGGACACACACATACACCGACACACATACACATTGACACACTGGCACACAAACACACTGACTGACACACACATTGACACACTGACACACAAACTCACACACACACACAGACACACTGACACACACAAACACACAGACACACTGACACACACACACACAGACAGACACACACACACATACTGACACACACAGACACACTGACACACACACACAGACACACTGACACACACACACACTGACACACACACACACTGACAGACACAGTGACACACACACACACACTGACACACACACTGACATGCACAGAAACACATGCAAACACACACAGACACACACACTGACACACACTGACACACATAAACACACACACAGACACCCTGACACACACAGTGACTCACGCACACACTGACACACACACACACACTGACATGCACAGACACACATACACACACACAGACACAGTGACACACGCACACACTGACACAAGCACACACTGACACACACACTGACACACACATACACAGACACACAGACACACTGACACACACACACACAGACACAGAGACACACTGACACACACACACACACTGACACACACAGTGACACACACATAACACACACACTGACACACACACACAATGACAGGCACACTGACAGGCACTGACACACATACTCACACAGACACACTGACACACACAGTGACACACACACAGTGACACACACACACTCACACACACACACACACACACTGACACACACACACACTGACACACACACTGACACACACACACAGTGACACCCACACACACATTGACACACACAAGGACACACACACACTAACACAGACACACAGACACACACACACACTGACACAAACACACATTGACACACTGACACACAAACACACTGATGCACACACACATTGACACCCTGACACATAAACTCACACACACTGACACACTGACACACTGACACACAAACACACACACACACAGACACACAGACACACTGACACACACACAAACACACACAGACACTTCGACACACACACACACACTCACACACACACACACACTGACATGCACAGTGACACACACACACACACACACTGACAGGCACTCTGACAGGCACAGACACACATACACACACAGACACACTGACACACACAGTGACACACACACACTGACACAAACACACACACACACACACTGTCACAAACACTCACACACACACACACACACACACACACACACACACACACACACACTGGCACACACACACACACTGACACACACAAACACACAGACACACACTGACACACACACCCAGTGACCCACACACACTCTGACACACACACACACACTGACACACACACACACTGGTACCCACACACATTGACACGCTGACACAAAAATTCACGCACACTGACACACTGATGCACAAACACACACACACACAGACACGCAGACAAACTGACACACACACACACACACACACAGACACACTGACACACACACACTCGCACATACAGACACACTGACACACACACTGACACACACACACACGCTGACACACACACTCACTGAAAGGCACACTGACAGGCACTGACACACATACAAACACACATACACACTCTGACACACACACACACTCTGACACACACACACTCTGACACACACACACACTGACACACACAGGCACTGACACACATACACACACTGACACACACAAACACTCTGACACACACACACACACTCTGACACACAGACACACTGCCACACACACACACACTGACGCACACAAGGACACACGCACACACTGACACACACACACATTGACACACTGACACACAAACACACTGACACACACACACATTGACACACTGACACACACACACACAGTGACACACACACACACACACTCTGACACACACACACTCTGACACACACACACACACTGACACACACAAGGACACACACACACCCTGACACAGACACACACTGACACAGACACACACACTGACACACACACACACTGACACACACACACTGACACACACACACATTGACACACTGACACACACACGCTGACACACTGACACACGCAAACTGACACGCACAGTCACACACACATACACACAGACACACTGACGCACAGACACACACACGCAGACACGCAGACACACATACACACACACACACACTCTGACACACACACACACACTGACACACACACACAGTGACACACACACACACTCTGACACACACACACACACACTCTGACACACACACACACACACTCTGACACACACACACACTGACACACACACACACACTGACACACACAAGGACACACACATACACCGACACACACACACATTGACACATTGGCACTCAAACACACTGACAGACACACACATTGACACACTGACACACATTGACACACTGACACACACACACACACACATACACACATACACACTGACACACACACACGCACACACACACTGACACACACACACAGACACAAACACTCACACACACACACACACACACTGACACACACACACGCACTGACACACACACTGACACACACACACACACAGTGACACCCACACACACATTGACACACACAAGGACACACAAACACACTGACACAGACACACACTGACACACACACACTGAGACACACACACATTGACACACTGACACACAAACACACTGACGCACACACACATTGACACACTGACACTTAAACTCACACACAAACACACACACACAGACATGCAGACACACTGACACACACGCAAACACACACAGACACACTGACACACACACACACACTGACATGCACAGTGACACACACACACACACACTGACAGGCACTCAGACAGGCACAGACACACATACACACACAGACACACTGACACACACAGTGACACACACACACACTGACACAAACACACACACACACACACACACACACTGACACACACACACACACTGACACACACAAACACACAGACACACACTGACACACACACCCAGTGACACACACACACACTCTGACACACACACACACACTGACACACACACACACTGATACACACACACATTGACACGCTGACACAAAAATTCACACACACTGACACACTGATGCACAAACACACACACACAGACACGCAGACAAACTGACACACACACACACTGACACACACACACGCACATACAGACACACTGACACACACACTGACACACACACACACACACCCTGACACACACACACACTGACAGGCACACTGACAGGCACTGACACACATACACACACAAACACACATACACACTCTGACACACACACACACTCTGACACACACACACTGACACACACATGCACTGACACACATACACACACTGACACACACACACACACTCTGACACACACACACACACTCTGACACACACACACACACTGACACACACACCCACACTGACATACACAAGGACACACGCACACACTGACACACACACACATTGACACACTGACACACACACACACTGAGACACACACACATTGACACACTGACACACAAACACACTGACGCACACACACATTGACACACTGACACATAAACTCACACACACTGACACACTGACACACAAACACACACACACAGACACGCAGGCACACTGACACACACACAAACACACACAGACACACTGACACACACATACACACTGACATGCACAGTGACACACACACACACACACACTGACAGGCACTCAGACAGGCACAGACACACATACACACACAGACACACTGACACACACAGTGACACACACACACACACTGACACAAACACACACACACAGACTCACACACACACACACACTGACACACACACTGACACACACAAATACACAGACACACACTGACACACACACCCAGTGACACACACACACACTCTGACACACACACACACGCACTGACACACACACACACTGATACATACACACATTGACAGGCTGACACAAAAATGCACGCACACTGACACACTGATGCACAAACACACACACGCACAGACACGCAGACAAACTGACACACACACACACACACACACAGACCCACTGACACACACACATGCACATACAGACACACTGACACACACACTGACACACACACACACACACCCTGACACACACACACACACTGACAGGCACGCTGACAGGCACTGACACACATACGCACACAAACACACATACACACTCTGACACACACACACACTCTGACACACACACACTGACACACACACACACTCTGACACACACACACACTGACACACACACACACACTGACACACACAAGGACACACGCACCCACTGACACACACACACATTGACACACTGACACACAAACACACTGACACACACACATTGACACACTGACGCAGAAACTCACACACACACAGACACACTGACACACACACTGACACACACACACACAGTGACACACACACACACGCTCTGACACACACACACTCTGACACACACACACACACACTGACACACACAAGGACACACACACACCCTGACACAGACACACACTGACACAGAAACAACACACTGACACACACACACACTGACACACACACACACACTGACACACACACACACATTGACTCACTGACACACACACACACTGACACACACAAGGACACACGCACACACTGACACACACACACACATTGACACACTGATACACAAACACACTGACACACACACACTGACACACTGACACACACAAACTTACACGCACAGTCACACACACATACACACAGACACACTGACACACTGACACACACACGCAGACACGCAGACACACATACACACACACACTCTGACATACACACACACACTGACACACACAAACACAGTGACACACACACACACTCTGACACACACACACACACTGACACACACAAGGACACACACATACACCGACACACACACACATTGACACATTGGCACACAAACACACTGACAGACACACACATTGACACACTGACACACATTGACACACTGACACACACACACACTGACACACACACACATACACACATACACACTGACACACACACACACACACTGACACACACACACAGACAGACACTGACACCCAGAGACACACATACACACACTGACATGCGCAGACACACATACACACACACACACACACTGACACACACACACACACACACACAGACACACTGACACACACACACAGACACACACGGTGACACACACACACACACATTGACACACACACACAGACACGCACAGACACACATACACACACACACACTGACACACACAATGACACACTCACACACACACTGACACACACACACTGACACACACAGTGACACAATCACACATTGACACACACACACACACACACAGACACACTGACACACACACACAGACGCAGAGACACACTGACACACACACACTGACACGCACAGTGACACACACATACACTGACACACACACACAATGACAGGCACACTGACAGGCACAGACACACATACTCACACTGACACACACAGTGACACACACACACTGACACACACACACAAACACTCACACACATACACTCACACACACACACACACTGACACACACACACACACACACACACACACACTGACACACACACACACTGACAGGCACACACACTGACAGGCACACTGAAAGGCACAGACACACATACACACACAGACACACTGACACACACACACACTGACACACACACACACACAGACACACTGACACACACAGACACACTGACACACACAGACACACCGAAACACAAAGACACACTGACACACACACACACACACACACATACACACTGACACACACACACACACACTGACACACACACACAGACAGACACTGACACGCAGAGACACACATACACACACTGACATGCACAGACAAACATACACACACACACACACTGACACACACACACACACACGCACAGACACACTGACACACACACACAGACACACACGGTGACACACACACACACACTGACACACACACACACACTGACACACACACTCAGACACGCACAGACACACATACACACACACACACACACACACACTGACACACACACACACTGACAGGCACACTGAAAGGCACAGACACACATTGACACACAGACACACTGACACACACAGTGACACACACACACACTGACACACACACACACACTGACACAAACACTCACACACACACACACTGACACACACACACACACACTGACACACACACACACAGACACACCCTGACACACACACTGACACGCACACACACAGTGACACACACACACACACACTGACACACACACACACTGACACACATAAGGACACACACACACACTGACACACACACACACTCTGACACACACACACACTGATACACACACACACTGACACACACAAGGACACACACACACACTGACACACACACACACTGACACACACACACTCTGACACCCACACACACACACTCTGACACACACACACACTGACACACACACACACACTGATACACACCCACATTGACACACTGACACACAAACACACTGACACACACACATTGACACACTGACACAAAAATTAACGTACACTGACACACTGACGCACAAACACACACACACAGACACACAGACAAACTGACACACACACACAGACACACACACACAGACACACTGACACTCACACCCACAGATACAGACACACTGACACACACACACACACACACACACACACACTCTCTGACACACGCACACACTGACAGGCACACTGACAGGCACTGACACACATACACACACAAACACACATACACACTCTGACACACATACACACTCTGACACACACACGCACTGACACACACACGCACTGACACACATACACACACTGACACACACACACACACTCTGACACACACACACACTGACACACACACACTGACACACACAAGGACACACACACACACTGACACATTGACACACAAACACACTGACACACACACACATTGACACACTGACACATAAACTCACACACACACACACAGACACACTGACACAAACACAGACACACACAGACACACTGACACACACACACACAGACACACTGACACACACACACACACACAGACACGCAGACACACTGACACACACATACAGACACACTGACACACACACACACACACACACACTGACACACACACACACACTGACACGCACAGTCACACACACATACACACAGACACACTGACACACACACTGACACACACACTGGCACACACTGACACACACACACACACACACAGACACACACACACACTGACACACACACACACTGACACACTCAGACACACATACACACACACACAGACACAATGACACACACAGTGACTCACGCACACACTGACAAACACACACACACTGACACACACATACACATACACACGCTGACACACGCAAAAACTGACACACACACACACACTGACACACACATACACACACACACTGACACACACTCACACACTGACACACACACACTGACATGCACAGGCACACATACACACACACACAGGCACACTGACACACACAGTGAAACACGCACACACTGACACATGCACACACTGACACACACACACACACACTGACACACACATACACTGACACACACACTGACACACACACACACACACACAGTGACACACACATACACACACACACTGACACACACACACAGTGACACACACACACACTGACACACACACACAGACACACACACACACAGACAAACTGACACACACACACACACACACTGACACACACACACATACAGACACAGAGACACACTGACACACACAGGCACACTGACACACGCACAGTGACACACACACACACACTGCCACGCACAGTGACACACACACACACACACAGACACACACACACACTGACAGGCACACACACTGACAGGCACACTGACAGGCACAGACACACATACACACACAGACACACTGACACACACAGTGACACACACACACACACAATGACACAAACACTCACACACACACACTGACTCACACACACACACACTGACACACACACAGAGTGATACACACACACACAGACACACCCTGACACAAACACTGGCATGCACACACACAGTGACACACACACACACACACGCTGACACACAAACACACTGACACACACACATTGACACACTGACACACAGACACATTGACACACACACAGACACACACAGACACACTGACACACACACACAGACACACTGACACACACACACACACACACAGACTCGCAGACACACTGACACACACACACACAGGCACACTGACACACACACACTGACACACACACACACTGACACGCACAGTGACACACACACACACACTCGCACTGCCACGCACAGTGACACACACACACACACACACACACTGACAGGCACACTGAAAGGCACAGACACACATACACACACAGACACACTGACACACACAGTGACACACACACACACACAATGACACAAACACTCACACACACACACACACACTGACACACACACAGAGTGATACACACACACACAGACACACCCAGACACAAACACTGACATGCACACATACAGTGACACACACACACACACACGCTGACACACACACACACTCTGACACACAAAGACACTGACACACACACACATTGACACACTGACACACAAACACACTGACACACACACATTGACACACTGACACACAGACACATTGACACACACACAGACACACACAGACACACTGACACACACACAGACACACTGACACACACACACACACACAGACACGCAGACACACTGACACACACACACACAGGCACACTGACACACACACACATACAGACACACTGACACACACACACACACACACATAGACACACTGACAAACACTCACAGACACACACACTGAAACACACGCTCACTGACACACACACACACTGACACATGCACACACACTGACACACACACTCTGACATGCACAGTCATACACACATACACACAGACACACTGACACACGCACTGGCACACACTGGCACACACACACACACACACTGACACACACACACACTGACACACACACACACACTGACACACAGACACACATAAACACACACACAGACACACTGACACACACAGTGACTCACGCACACACTGACACACACACACACTGACACGCACAGACACACATACACACACACACAGTGACACACGCACACACTGACACACGCACACACTGACACACACACTGACGCACACATACACAGACACACACTGACACACACGCAAACACTGACACACACACACAGACACACACACACAGACACACTGACACACACACACACAGACACACTGACACACACATATACAGACACAGAGACACACTGACACACACACAGGCACACTGACACACACACACTGACACACACACACACTGACACGCACAGTGACACACACACACACAAACGTACACACACACACACTGACACACACACACACTGACAGGCACACTGAAAGGCACAGACACACATACACACACAGGCACACTGACACACACACTGACACACACACACACTGACACAAACACTCACACACACACACACTGACACACACACACACACACTGACACACACACACACACACAGACACACCCTGACACACACACTGACACGCACATACACAGGGACACACACAGTGACACACACTGACACACACAAGGACACACACACACTGACACACACACACACTGACACACACACACTGACACACACACACACACACTCTGACACACACACACACTGATACACACACACACACTGACACACACAAGGACACACACACACACTGACACACACACACACTGACACACACACACTCTGGCACCCACACACACACACTCTGACACACACACACACTGACACACACACACACACTGATACACACCCACATTGACACACTGACACACAAACACACTGACACACACACACATTGACACACTGACACAAAAATTCACGCACACTGACACACTGACGCACAAACACACACACACACAGACACACAGACAAACTGACACACACACACACAGAGACACACTGACACTCACACCCACAGATACAGACACACTGACACACACACAAACACACACACTCTGACACACGCACACACTGACAGGCACACTGACAGGCACTGACACACATACACACACAAACACACATACACACTCTGACATACATACACACTCTGACACACACACGCACTGACACACACACGCACTGACACACATACACACACTGACACACACACACTGACACACACAAGGACACACGCACACACTGACACACTGACACACAAACACAGACACACTGACACACACACACACACACACTGACACACACACACACTGACACACACACACACACTGACACACAGACACACATAAACACACACACAGACACACTGACACACACAGTGACTCACGCACACACTGACACACACACACACTGACACGCACAGACACACATACACACACACACAGTGACACACGCACACACTGACACACGCACACACTGACACACACACTGACGCACACATACACAGACACACACTGACACACACGCAAACACTGACACACACACACAGACACACACACACAGACACACTGACACACACACACACAGACACACTGACACACACATATACAGACACAGAGACACACTGACACACACACAGGCACACTGACACACACACACTGACACACACACACACTGACACGCACAGTGACACACACACACACACACACACTGACACACACACACACTGACAGGCACACTGAAAGGCACAGACACACATACACACACAGGCACACTGACACACACACACACTGACACAAACACTCACACACACACACACTGACACACACACACACACACTGACACACACACACACACACAGACACACCCTGACACACACACTGACACACACACACACAGACACACTGACACACACACACATACAGACACACTGACACACACACACTGACACACACACACACACTGACACACACACACACACACTGACACACACACTGACACGCACAGTCACACACACATACACACAGACACACTGACACACACACTGACACACACACTGGCACACACTGACATACACACACACAAACACACACACACACTGACACACACACACACTGACACACTCAGACACACAGACACACACACACAGACACAATGACACACACAGTGACTCACGCACACACTGACACACACACACACAGACTCGCACAGACACACATACACACACACACAGTGACACACGCACACACTGACACGCACATACACAGACCCACGCTGACACACTCAAAAACTGACACACACACACACACTGACACACACATACACACACACACTGACACACACTCACACACTGACACACACACACTGACATGCACAGGCACACATACACACACACACAGGCACACTGACACACACAGTGACACACGCACACACTGACACATGCACAGACTGACACACACACACACTGACACACACACACACACACTGACACACACATACACTGACACACACACTGACACACACACACACACTGACACACACATACACACACACTGACACACACACACACACAGTGACACACACACACACTGACACACACACACAGACACACACACACAGACAAACTGACACACACACACACACACACACTGACACACACACACATACAGACACAGAGACACACTGACACACACAGGCACACTGACACACGCACAGTGACACACACACACACACACTGCCACGCACAGTGACACACACACACACTGACACGCACATACACAGACACACGCTGACACACTCAAAAACTGACACACACACACACACTGACACACACATACACACACACACTGACACACACTCACACACTGACACACACACACTGACATGCACAGGCACACATACACACACACACAGGCACACTGACACACACAGTGACACACGCACACACTGACACATGCACAGACTGA
>NC_054473.1:173132106-173174606 GCF_017639515.1 Carcharodon carcharias
GACACACACACTGACACACACATACACAGACACACACTGACACACACGCAAACACTGACACACACACACTGACACACACACACATTGACACACTGTCACACAAACACACTGAAACACACAAACACACATTGACACACTGACACATAACCTCACACACACTGACGCACTGACACACAAACACACTCACACAGACACGCAGACACACTGACACACACACACACACAGACACACTGACACACACACACACATACAGACACACTGACAACACACTGACACATGCACACACACTGACAGGCACAGTCACACATACACACACAAACACACACAGACACACTGACACTCACAGTGACACACACACACACTGACACAGACACACACACAGACACACACACAGACACACACACTGACACACACACTGACACACACTGACACACACATACTGACACACACACCCACTGACACACACACACACACAATGACACACACAAGGACACTTGCACACACTGGAACACACACACATTGACACACTGACACACAAACACACTGACAAACACACACACATTGACAAACACACACATACACACACACACACTGACACACACACACACTGACACACACACACTGACATGCACAGGCACACATACACACACACAGGCACACTGACTCACACAGTGACACACGCACACACTGACACATGCACACACTGACACACACACACACACTCACACATGCACACACACACACACACTGACACACAAATACACACACACACACTGACACACACACACTGACACACACAGACACACACACACACACACTGACACACACACACACACTGACACACACACTGACACACACACACACACTCTGACACACACACACACACTCTGACACACACACACACACACTCTGACACACACACTGACACACACACACACTGACACACACAAGGAGACACGCACACACTGACACACTGACACACAAACACACTGACACACACAAGGAGACACGCACACACTGACACACACACACATATTGACACACTGACACACAAACACACTGACACACACACAAATTGACACACTAACACATAAACTCTGATACACACACAGACACACTGACACACACACACACACACAGACACACTGACACACACACACACAGACATGCTGACACACTGACACACGCACACACACTGACACACACACATACAGACACACACACACATAGACACACTGACAAACATACACACACACACTGTCACACACTCACACTGACCACACACACACTGACACACGCACACACACTGACACACGCATTCACACTGACACACACACACACACTGACACACACACTGACACACACACACAGTGACACACACACACACTCTGACACACACACACACTGACACACAGACACACACACTGACACACACACAGAGTGACACACACACACACACAGACACGCTGACACACTGACACACACACACAGACACACTGACACACACACACATACAGACACACACACACACATAGACACACTGACAAACACACCCACACTCACTGACATACACACACACTGACACACACACACACTGACACACGCACACACACTGACACACACACTGACACACACACAGTGACACACACACACACACTCTGACACACACACACACTCTGACACACACACACACACACTGACACACACAAGGACACACACACACCCTGACACAGACACACACTGACACAGACACACACACTGACACACACACACACTGACACACACATACACTGACACACACACACATTGACACACTGACACACACACACACACTGACACACACCAGGACACACGCACACACTGACACACACACACATTGACACACTGACACACAAACACACTGACACACACACACTGACACACTGACACACACACACTGACATGCACAGTCACACACACATAAACACAGACACAATGATACACACACTGACACACACTGACACACACACACACACACACTGACACACACACACACTGACACACAGACACACATAAACACACACACAGACACACTGACACACACAGTGACTCACGCACACACTGACACACACACACACTGACATGCACAGACGCACTGACACACACACACAGTGACACACGCACACACTGACACACGCACACACTGACGCACACACTGACACACACATACACAGACACACACTGACACACACGCAAACACTGACACACACACACACACACACTGACACACACATACACACACACACTGACACACACTCACACACTGACACACACACACACTGACATGCACAGGCACACATACACACACACACAGGCACACTGACACACACAGTGACACACGCACACACTGACACATGCACACACTGACGCACACGCACAGTGTCACACACACACACACACACACACTGACACACACACACACTGACAGGCACACTGTAAGGCACAGACACACATACACACACAGACACACTGACACACACAGTGACACACACACACACTGACACACACACACACACACTGACACACACACACACACAGACACACCCTGACACACACACTGACACGCACACACACAGTGACACACACACACACGCTGACACACACACACACTGACACACACAAGGACACACACACACACACTGACACACACACACACTGACACACACACACATTGACACACTGACACACAAACACACTGACACACACACACATTGACACACTGACACACAGACACACTGTCACACACACAGACACACACATAGACACGCTGACACACACACACAGACACACTGACACACACACACACACACACAGACACGCAGACACACTGACACACACACAAACAGGCACACTGACACACACAAACGTACAGACACACTGACACACACACACACATAGACACACTGACAAACACACACAGACACACACACTGACACACACGCACACTGACACACACACACACACACTGACACATTCACACACACTCACACGCACAGTCACACACACATACACACAGACACTCTGACACACACACTGACACACACACTGGCACACACTGACACACACACACACACACTGACACACACACACACTGACACACAGACACACATAAACACACACCCAGACACACTGACACACACAGTGACTCACGCACACACTGACACACACACTCACTGACACGCACAGACACACATACACACACACACACAGTGACACATGCACACACTGACACACACACTGACACACACATACACAGACACACACTGACACACACGCAAACACTGACACACACACACACACACTGACACACACATAAACACACAGACTGACACACACTCACACACTGACACACACACACACTGACATGCACAGGCACACATACACACACACACACACAGGCACACTGACACACACAGTGACACACGCACACACTGACACATGCACACACTGACGCACACACGCACTGACACACACACACACTGACGCACACATACACTGACACACACACTGGCACACACACACACACTGGCACACACATACACACACACACTGACACACACACACACAGTGACACACACACACACTGACACACACACACAGACACACACACACACAGACAAACTGACACACACACACACACACACACTGACACACACACACATACAGACACAGAGACACACTGACACACACAGGCACACTGACACACGCACAGTGACACACACACACACTGCCACGCACAGTGACACACACACACACACACACACACACACACACACTGACACACACACACACTGAAAGGCACACACACTGACAGGCACACTGACAGGCACAGACACACATACACACACAGACACACTGACACACACAGTGACACACACACACACACACTGACACAAACACTCACACACACACACTGACTCACACACACACACACTGACACACACACACACAGACACACACACACACACAGACACACCCTGACACAAACACTGACACGCACACACACTGTGACACACACACACACACACACGCTGACACACACACACACTCTGACACACAAAGACACTGACACACACACACATTGACATACTGACACACAAACTCACTGACACACACACACATTGACACACTGACACACAGACACATTGACACACACACAGACACACACAGACACACTGACACACACACAGACACACTGACACACACACACACACAGTCACGCAGACAAACTGACACACACACACACTGACACACGCACACACACTGACACACACATTGACACACACAGACACACACAGACACACTGACACACACACACACACACTCTGACACAAACACACACACACTGACACACACAAGGACACACACACACCCTGACACAGACACACACTGACACAGACACACACACTGACACACACACACACTGACACACACATACACTGACACACACACACATTGACACACTGACACACACACACACACTGACACACACACACACTGACATGCACAGGCACACATACACACACACACAGGCACACTGACACACACAGTGACACACGCACACACTGACACATGCACACACTGACGCACACGCACAGTGTCACACACACACACACACACACACTGACACACACACACACTGACAGGCACACTGTAAGGCACAGACACACATACACACACAGACACACTGACACACACAGTGACACACACACACACTGACACACACACACACACACACTGACACACACACACACACAGACACACCCTGACACACACACTGACACGCACACACACAGTGACACACACACACACGCTGACACACACACACACTGACACACACAAGGACACACACACACACACTGACACACACACACACTGACACACACACACATTGACACACTGACACACAAACACACTGACACACACACACATTGACACACTGACACACAGACACACTGTCACACACACAGACACACACATAGACACACTGACACACACACACAGACACACTGACACACACACACACACACACAGACACGCAGACACACTGACACACACACAAACAGGCACACTGACACACACAAACGTACAGACACACTGACACACACACACACATAGACACACTGACAAACACACACAGACACACACACTGACACACACGCACACTGACACACACACACACACACTGACACATTCACACACACTGACACGCACAGTCACACACACATACACACAGACACTCTGACACACACACTGACACACACACTGGCACACACTGACACACACACACACACACTGACACACACACACACTGACACACAGACACACATAAACACACACCCAGACACACTGACACACACAGTGACTCACGCACACACTGACACACACACTCACTGACACGCACAGACACACATACACACACACACACAGTGACACATGCACACACTGACACACACACTGACACACACATACACAGACACACACTGACACACACGCAAACACTGACACACACACACACACACTGACACACACATAAACACACAGACTGACACACACTCACACACTGACACACACACACACTGACATGCACAGGCACACATACACACACACACACACAGGCACACTGACACACACAGTGACACACGCACACACTGACACATGCACACACTGACGCACACACGCACTGACACACACACACACTGACACACACATACACTGACACACACACTGGCACACACACACACACTGGCACACACATACACACACACACTGACACACACACACACAGTGACACACACACACACTGACACACACACACAGACACACACACACACAGACAAACTGACACACACACACACACACACTGACACACACACACATACAGACACAGAGACACACTGACACACACAGGCACACTGACACACGCACAGTGACACACACACACACTGCCACGCACAGTGACACACACACACACACACACACTGACACACACACACACTGAAAGGCACACACACTGACAGGCACACTGACAGGCACAGACACACATACACACACAGACACACTGACACACACAGTGACACACACACACACACACTGACACAAACACTCACACACACACACTGACTCACACACACACACACTGACACACACACACACAGACACACACACACACACAGACACACCCTGACACAAACACTGACACGCACACACACTGTGACACACACACACACACACACGCTGACACACACACACACTCTGACACACAAAGACACTGACACACACACACATTGACATACTGACACACAAACTCACTGACACACACACACATTGACACACTGACACACAGACACATTGACACACACACAGACACACACAGACACACTGACACACACACACAGACACACTGACACACACACACACACAGTCACGCAGACAAACTGACACACACACACACAGGCACACTGACACACACACACACATAGACACACTGACAAACACTCACAGACACACACACTGACACACACGCACACTGATACACACACACACTGACACATGCACACACACTGACACACACACTCTGACACGCACAGTCATACACACATACACACAGACACACTGACACACACACTGACACACGCACTGGCACACACTGACACACACACACACACACACTGACACACACACACACTGACACACACACACACACTGACACACAGACACACATAAACACACACACTGACACACTGACACACACAGTGACTCACGCACACACTGACACACACACACACTGACACGCACAGACACACATACACACACACAGTGACACACGCACACACTGACACACACACTGACACACACATACACAGACACACACTGACACACACGCAAACACTGACACACACACACTGACACACACACACATTGACACACTGTCACACAAACACACTGAAACACACAAACACACATTGACACACTGACACATAACCTCACACACACTGACGCACTGACACACAAACACACTCACACAGACACGCAGACACACTGACACACACACACACACAGACACACTGACACACACACACACATACAGACACACTGACAACACACTGACACATGCACACACACTGACAGGCACAGTCACACATACACACACAAACACACACAGACACACTGACACTCACAGTGACACACACACACACTGACACAGACACACACACAGACACACACACAGACACACACACTGACACACACACTGACACACACTGACACACACATACTGACACACACACCCACTGACACACACACACACACAATGACACACACAAGGACACTTGCACACACTGGAACACACACACATTGACACACTGACACACAAACACACTGACAAACACACACACATTGACACACACACACATACACACACACACACTGACACACACACACACTGACACACACACACTGACATGCACAGGCACACATACACACACACAGGCACACTGACTCACACAGTGACACACGCACACACTGACACATGCACACACTGACACACACACACACACTCACACATGCACACACACACACACACTGACACACAAATACACACACACACACTGACACACACACACTGACACACACAGACACACACACACACACACTGACACACACACACACACTGACACACACACTGACACACACACACACACTCTGACACACACACACACACTCTGACACACACACACACACACTCTGACACACACACTGACACACACACACACTGACACACACAAGGAGACACGCACACACTGACACACTGACACACAAACACACTGACACACACAAGGAGACACGCACACACTGACACACACACACATATTGACACACTGACACACAAACACACTGACACACACACAAATTGACACACTAACACATAAACTCTGATACACACACAGACACACTGACACACACACACACACACAGACACACTGACACACACACACACAGACATGCTGACACACTGACACACGCACACACACTGACACACACACATACAGACACACACACACATAGACACACTGACAAACATACACACACACACTGTCACACACTCACACTGACCACACACACACTGACACACGCACACACACTGACACACGCATTCACACTGACACACACACACACACTGACACACACACTGACACACACACACAGTGACACACACACACACTCTGACACACACACACACTGACACACAGACACACACACTGACACACACACAGAGTGACACACACACACACACAGACACGCTGACACACTGACACACACACACAGACACACTGACACACACACACATACAGACACACACACACACATAGACACACTGACAAACACACCCACACTCACTGACATACACACACACTGACACACACACACACTGACACACGCACACACACTGACACACACACTGACACACACACAGTGACACACACACACACACTCTGACACACACACACACACTGACACACACACACACACACTGACACACACAAGGACACACACACACACTGACACAGACACACACTGACACAGACACACACACTGACACACACACACACTGACACACACATACACTGACACACACACACATTGACACACTGACACACACACACACACTGACACACACCAGGACACACGCACACACTGACACACACACACATTGACACACTGACACACAAACACACTGACACACACACACTGACACACTGACACACACACACTGACATGCACAGTCACACACACATAAACACAGACACAATGATACACACACTGACACACACTGACACACACACACACACACACACTGACACACACACACACTGACACACAGACACACATAAACACACACACAGACACACTGACACACACAGTGACTCACGCACACACTGACACACACACACACTGACATGCACAGACGCACTGACACACACACACAGTGACACACGCACACACTGACACACTCACACACTGACGCACACACTGACACACACATACACAGACACACACTGACACACACGCAAACACTGACACACACACACACACACAATGACAACACACAGACACACACACACCTGACACACACTCACACACTGACACACACACACACTGACATGCACAGGCACACATACACACACACACAGGCACACTGACACACATAGTGACACACGCACACACTGACACATGCACACACTGACGCACACGCACAGTGTCACACACACACACACACACACACACACACACACACACACAGACACACTGACACACACACACACATACAGACACACTGACAACACACTGACACACGCACACACACTGACAGGCACAGACACACATACACACACAAACACACACAGACACACTGACACTCACAGTGACACACACACACACTGACACAGACACACACACAGACACACACACAGACACACACACTGACACACACACTGACACACACTGACACACACATACTGACACACACACACCCACTGACACACACACACACACACTGACACACACAAGGACACTTGCACACACTGGAACACACACACATTGACACACTGACACACAAACACACTGACAAACACACACACATTGACACACACACACATACACACACACACACTGACACACACACACACACTGACACACACACACTGACATGCACAGGCACACATACACACACACAGGCACACTGACTCACACAGTGACACACGCACACACTGACACATGCACACACTGACACACACACACACACTCACACATGCACACACACACACACACTGACACACAAATACACACACACACACTGACACACACACACTGACACACACAGACACACACACACACACACTGACACACACACACACACTGACACACACACTGACACACACACACACTCTGACACACACACACACACTCTGACACACACACACACACACTCTGACACACACACTGACACACACACACACTGACACACACAAGGAGACACGCACACACTGACACACTGACACACAAACACACTGACACACACAAGGAGACACGCACACACTGACACACACACACATATTGACACACTGACACACAAACACACTGACACACACACAAATTGACACACTAACACATAAACTCTGATACACACACAGACACACTGACACACACACACACACACAGACACACTGACACACACACACACAGACATGCTGACACACTGACACACGCACACACACTGACACACACACATACAGACACACACACACATAGACACACTGACAAACATACACACACACACTGTCACACACTCACACTGACCACACACACACTGACACACGCACACACACTGACACACGCATTCACACTGACACACACACACACACTGACACACACACTGACACACACACACAGTGACACACACACACACTCTGACACACACACACACTGACACACAGACACACACACTGACACACACACAGAGTGACACACACACACACACAGACACGCTGACACACTGACACACACACACAGACACACTGACACACACACACATACAGACACACACACACACATAGACACACTGACAAACACACCCACACTCACTGACATACACACACACTGACACACACACACACTGACACACGCACACACACTGACACACACACTGACACACACACAGTGACACACACACACACACTCTGACACACACACACACTCTGACACACACACACACACACTGACACACACAAGGACACACACACACCCTGACACAGACACACACTGACACAGACACACACACTGACACACACACACACTGACACACACATACACTGACACACACACACATTGACACACTGACACACACACACACACTGACACACACCAGGACACACGCACACACTGACACACACACACATTGACACACTGACACACAAACACACTGACACACACACACTGACACACTGACACACACACACTGACATGCACAGTCACACACACATAAACACAGACACAATGATACACACACTGACACACACTGACACACACACACACACACACACTGACACACACACACACTGACACACAGACACACATAAACACACACACAGACACACTGACACACACAGTGACTCACGCACACACTGACACACACACACACTGACATGCACAGACGCACTGACACACACACACAGTGACACACGCACACACTGACACACGCACACACTGACGCACACACTGACACACACATACACAGACACACACTGACACACACGCAAACACTGACACACACACACACACACAATGACACACACATACACACACACACTGACACACACTCACACACTGACACACACACACACTGACATGCACAGGCACACATACACACACACACAGGCACACTGACACACATAGTGACACACGCACACACTGACACATGCACACACTGACGCACACGCACAGTGTCACACACACACACACACACACACTGACACACACACACACTGACAGGCACACTGTAAGGCACAGACACACATACACACACAGACACACTGACACACACAGTGACACACACACACACTGACACACACACACACACACTGACACACACACACACACAGACACACCCTGACACACACACTGACACGCACACACACAGTGACACACACACACACGCTGACACACACACACACTGACACACACAAGGACACACACACACACACTGACACACACACACACTGACACACACACACATTGACACACTGACACACAAACACACTGACACACACACACATTGACACACTGACACACAGACACACTGTCACACACACAGACACACACATAGACACACTGACACACACACACAGACACACTGACACACACACACACACACACAGACACGCAGACACACTGACACACACACAAACAGGCACACTGACACACACAAACGTACAGACACACTGACACACACACACACATAGACACACTGACAAACACACACAGACACACACACACACACACACGCACACTGACACACACACACACACACTGACACAGTCACACACACTGACACGCACAGTCACACACACATACACACAGACACTCTGACACACACACTGACACACACACTGGCACACACTGACACACACACACACACACTGACACACACACACACTGACACACAGACACACATAAACACACACCCAGACACACTGACACACACAGTGACTCACGCACACACTGACACACACACTCACTGACACGCACAGACACACATACACACACACACACAGTGACACATGCACACACTGACACACACACTGACACACACATACACAGACACACACTGACACACACGCAAACACTGACACACACACACACACACTGACACACACATAAACACACAGACTGACACACACTCACACACTGACACACACACACACTGACATGCACAGGCACACATACACACACACACACACACAGGCACACTGACACACACAGTGACACACGCACACACTGACACATGCACACACTGACGCACACACGCACTGACACACACACACACTGACACACACATACACTGACACACACACTGGCACACACACACACACTGACACACACATACACACACACACACTGACACACACACACAAGTGACATACACACACACTGACACACACACACAGACACACACACACAGACACACACACACAGACACACTGACACACACACACACAGACACACTGACACACACACACACACAGACACAGAGACACACTGACACACACACAGGCACACTGACACACACACACTGACACACACACACACTGACACGCACAGTGACACACACACACACACACACGCACTGCCACGCACAGTGACACACACACACACACACACACACACTGACACACAGACACACACTGACAGGCACACTGAAAGGCACAGACACACATACACACACAGACACACTGACACACACAGTGACACACACACACACTGACACACACACACACACTGACACAGCACTCACACATACACTGTCTCACACACACACACACTGACACACACACACACACACTGACACACACATACACTGACACACACACTGACACACACACACACACTGACACACACATACACTGACACACACACTGACACACACACACACACTTACACACACATACACACACACACACTGACACACACACACACAAGTGACATACACACACAATGACACACACACACAGACACACTCTGACACACACACTGACACGCACACACACAGTGACACACACACACACACGCTGACACACTCACACACTGACACACACAAGGACACACACACACACTGACACACACACACATTGACACACTGACACACAAACACACTGACACACACACACATTGACACACTGACACATAAACTCACACGCACTGACACACAAACACACACACACAGACACACAGACACACTGACACACACACACACACACTGACAGACACACACACACTGACATGCACAGGCACACATACACACACACACAGGCACACTGACACACACAGGCACACTGACTCACACAGTGACACACGCACACACACTGAAACACACACACACACTGACACAGACACTGACACAGATACTGACACACACACAGTGACACACACACACACTCTGACACACACACACTCTGACACACACACACACACACTGACACACACAAGGACACACACACACCCTGACACAGACACACACTGACACACACACACACTCACACACGCACACACACACACACTCTGACACACAAATACACACACACACTGACACACACACACACACTGACACACACATACACACACACACACACTGACACACAGACACACACACTGACACACACACTTACACACACACACTCTGACACACACACACACACACTCTGACACACACACACACACTCTGACACACACACACACACACACTGACACACACAAGGAGACACGCACACACTGACACACACACACATATTGACACACTGACACACAAACACACTGACACACACTCAAATTGACACACTGCCACATAAACTCAGACACACACACACACAGACACACTGACACACACACACACACACACAGACACACTTACACACACACACACACAGACACGCTGACACACTGACACACGCACACACACAGTCACACACACACACACTGACACACACACACACACTGACACAAACACTCACACACACACACACTGACTCACACACACTGACACACACACACACACACTGACACACACACACACACACAGACACACCCTGACACACACACTGACACGCGCACACACAGTGACACACACACACACACACGCTGACACACACACACACTGACACACACACACACTGACACACACACACATTGGCACACTGACACACAAACACACTGACACACACACACATTGACACACTGACACATAAACTCACACACACTGACACACAAACACACACACACAGACACAAAGACACACTGACACACACACACACTGACAGACACACAAACACTGACACGCACACTTACACACACACACACTGACACACACACACACACACTCTGACACACACACACACACTCTGACACACACACACACACACACTGACACACACAAGGAGACACGCACACACTGACACACACACACATATTGACACACTGACACACAAACACACTGACACACACTCAAATTGACACACTGCCACATAAACTCAGACACACACACACACAGACACACTGACACACACACACACACACAGACACACTGACACACACACACAGACACGCTGACACACTGACACACGCACACACACAGTCACACACACACACACTGACACACACACACACACTGACACAAACACTGACACACACACACACTGACTCACACACACACACACTGACACACACACACACACACTGACACACACACACACACAGACACACCCTGACACACACACTGACACGCACACACACAGTGACACACACACACACACACGCTGACACACACACACACTGACACACACACACATTGGCACACTGACACACAAACACACTGACACACACACACATTGACACACTGACACATAAACTCACACACACTGACACACAAACACACACACACAGACACAAAGACACACTGACACACACACACACTGACAGACACACAAACACTGACACGCACACTGACGCACACACACACACACAAACACTGACACACACACACACTGACAGGCACACTGACAGGCACAGACACACATACACACACAGACACACTGACACACACAGTGACACACTCACACACTGACACACACACTGTCACAAACACTCACACACACACACTGACACACACACACACACTGACTCACACACACACAGACACGCACTGACACACACACAGTGACACACACACACTGACACACACAAGGACAAACGCAAACACTGACACACACACACATTGACACACTGACACACAATCTCACACACACACACAGACACACTGACACACACACACACTGACACACACACACTGATACACACACTGACACACACACACACAGTGACACACACACACACTCTGACACAAACACACACTCTGACACACACAGACACTGACACACACACACATTGACACACTGACACACAAACACACTGACACACACACACATTGACACACTGACACACAGACACACTGACACACACACAGACACACACACAGACACACTGACACACACACACAGACACACTGACACACACACACACACAGACACGCAGACACACAGACACACACACAGGCACACTGACACACACACACATACAGACACACTGACACACACACACACACACTGACACACATACATACACACTGACACATGCACACACACTGACACACACACACTGACACGCACAGTCACACACACATACACACAGACACACTGACACACACACTGGCACACTCTGACACACATACACACACACACTGACGCACACACACACTGACACACACACACTGACACACAGACACACATAAACACACACACAGACACACTGACACACACAGTGGCTCACGCACACACTGACACACACACACACTGACACGCACAGACATACATACACACACACACACAGTGACACATGCACACACTGACACACGCACACACTGACACACACACTGACACACACATACACAGACACACACTGACACACACGCAAACACTGACACACACACACACACACACTGACACACACATACACACACACACTGACACACACTCACACACTGACACACACACACACAGACATGCACAGGCACACATACACACACACACAGGCACACTGACACACACAGTGACACACGCACACACTGACACATGCACACACTGACGCACACACGCAGTGACACACACACACACTGCCACGCACAGTGACACACACACACACACACACACACACTGACACACACATACACTGACACACACACTGACACACACACACACTGACACACACATACACACACACATACACACACACACTGACACACACACACACACACAGTGACATACACACACACTGACACACACACACAGACACACACACACAGACACACTGACACACACACACAGACACACTGACACACACACACATACAGACACAGAGACACACTGACACACACAGGCACACTGACACACACACACTGACACACACACACACTGACACGCACAGTGGCACACACACACACACTGCCACGCACAGTGTCACACACACACACACACACACACAGTGACACACACACACACTGACAGGCACACTGTAAGGCACAGACACACATACACACACAGAAACACTGACACACACAGTGACACACACACACACTGACACACACACACACTCATACAGCACTCTCACACACACACTGACTCAGACACACACACACTGACACACACACACACACTGACACACACACACACACACACAGACACACCCTGACACACACACTGACACGCACACACACAGTGACACACACACACACACGCTGACACACACACACACTGACACACACAAGGACACAAACACACACTGACACACACACACACTGACACACACACACATTGACACGCTGACACACAAACACACTGACACACACACACATTGACACACTGACACACACACAGACACACACAGAGACACACTGACACACACACACAGACACACTGACACACACACACACACACACAGACACAGACACGCAGACACACTGACACACACACAAACAGGCACACTGACACACACAAACGTACAGACACACTGACACACACACACATAGACACACTGACAAACACTCACAGACACACACACTGACACACACGCACACTGACACACACACACACACACTGACACATTCACACACACTGACATGCACAGTCACACACACATACACACAGACACTCTGACACACACACTGACACACACACTGGCACACACTGACACACACACACACACACTGACACACACACACACTGACACACACACACACTGACACACAGACACACATAAACACACACCCAGACACACTGACACACACAGTGACTCACGCACACACTGACACACACACACACTGACACGCACAGACACACATACACACACACACAGTGACACATGCACACACTGACACACACACTGACACACACATACACAGACACACACTGACACACACGCAAACACTGACACACACACACACTGACATGCACAGGCACACATACACACACACACACAGGCACACTGACACACACAGTGACACACGCACACACTGACACATGCACACACTGACGCACACACGCACTGACACACACACACACACTGACACACACATACACTGACACACACACTGACACACACACACACTGACACACACATACACACACACACACTGACACACACACACAAGTGACATACACACACACTGACACACACACACAGACACACACACACAGACACACACACACAGACACACTGACACACACACACACAGACACACTGACACACACACACATACAGACACAGAGACACACTGACACACACACAGGCACACTGACACACACACACTGACACACACACACACTGACACGCACAGTGACACACACACACACACACGCACTGCCACGCACAGTGACACACACACACACACACACACACACACTGACACACACACACACACTGACAGGCACACTGAAAGGCACAGACACACATACACACACAGACACACTGACACACACAGTGACACACACACACACTGACACACACACACACTGACACAGCACTCACACATACACTGTCTCACACACACACACACTGACACACACACACACACACACTGACACACACATACACTGACACGCACACTGACACACACACACACACTGACACAGCACTCACACATACACTGTCTCACACACACACACACTGACACACACACACACACACTGACACACACATACACTGACACACACACTGACACACACACACACACACTGACACACACATACACACACACACACTGACACACACACACACAAGTGACATACACACACACTGACACACACACAGACACACTCTGACACACACACTGACACGCACACACACAGTGACACACACACACACGCTGACACACTCACACACTGACACACACAAGGACACACACACACACTGACACACACACACATTGACACACTGACACACAAACACACTGACACACACACACATTGACACACTGACACATGAACTCACACACACTGGCACACTGACACACAAACACACACACACAGACACACAGACACACTGACACATACACACACACACTGACAGACACACACACACTGACATGCACAGGCACACATACACACACACACAGGCACACTGACACACACAGGCACACTGACTCACACAGTGACACACGCACACACACTGACACACACACACACTCTGACACACACACACACACTGACACACACAAGGACACACACACCCCCTGACACAGACAAACACTGACACACACACACACTCACACACGCACACACACACACACACTGACACACAAATACACACACACACTGACACACACACACACACTGACACACACATACACACACACACACACTGACACACACACACACACACTGACACACACACTTACACACACACACACTCTGACACACACACACACTCTGACACACACACACACTCTGACACACACACACACACACTGACACACACAAGGAGACACGCACACACTGACACACACACACATATTGACACACTGACACACAAACACACTGACACACACTCAAATTGACACACTGCCACATAAACTCAGACACACACACACAGACACACTGACACACACACACACACACACACACAGAGACACACTGACACACACACACACAGACACGCTGACACACTGACACACGCACACACACTGACACACACACACACACACAGACACACTGACACACACAGTGACACACACACACACTGACACACACACACACACTGACACAAACACTCACACACACACACACTGACTCACACACACACACACTGACACACACACACACACACACTGACACACACACACACACACAGACACACCCTGACACACGCACTGACACGCACACACACAGTGACACACACACACACACGCTGACACACACACACTGACACACACACACACTGACACACACACACACTGACACACACACACATTGGCACACTGACACACAAACACACTGACACACACACATTGACACACTGACACATAAACTCACACACACTGACACACAAACACACACACACAGACACACAGACACACTGACACACACACACACACTGACACACACACACACTGACACACACACAGTGACACACACACACACTCTGACACACACACACTCTGACACACACACACACACTGACACACACAAGGACACACACACACCCTGACACAGACACACACTAACACACACACACTCACACACGCACACACACACACACACACTGACACACAAATACACACACACACTGACACACACACACACACTGACACACACATACACAAACACACACACTGACACACACACACACACACTGACACACACACTTACACACACACACACTCTGACACACACACACACACTGACACACACACACACACTCTGACACACACACACACACACACTGACACACACAAGGAGACACGCACACACTGACACACACACACATATTGACACACTGACACACAAACACACTGACACACACTCAAATTGACACACTGCCACATAAACTCAGACACACACACACACAGACACACTGACACACACACACACACACACAGACACACTGACACACACACACACACAGACACGCTGACACACTGACACATGCACACACACTGACACACACACACACACTGACACAAACACTGACACACACACACAGTGACACACACACACACTCTGACACACACACACACACACACAGACACACCCTGACACACACACTGACACGCACACACACAGTGACACACACACACACACGCTGACACACACACACACTGACACACACACACACTGACACACACACACACTGACACACACACACATTGGCACACTGACACACAAACACTCTGACACACACACATTGACACACTGACACATAAACTCACACACACTGACACACAAACACACACACACAGATACACAGACACACTGACACACACACACACTGACAGACACACAAACACTGACACGCACACTGAAGCACACACACACACACAAACACTGACACACACACACACTGACAGGCACACTGACAGGCACAGACACACATACACACACAGACACACTGACACACACAGTGACACACTCACACACTGACACACACACGTTCACAAACACTCACACACACACACACACTGACACACACACACACACTGACTCACACACACACAGACACGCACTGACACACACACACACTGACACACACAAGGACAAACGCAAACACTGACACACACACACATTGACACACTGACACACAATCTCACACACACACACAGACACACTGACACACACACACACACTGACACACACACACTGACACACACACTGACACACACACACACAGTGACACACACACACACTCTGACACAAACACACACTCTGACACACACAGACACTGACACACACACACATTGACACACTGACACACAAACACACTGACACACACACACATTGACACACTGACACACAGACACACTGACACACACACAGACACACACAGCGACACACTGACACACACACACAGACACACTGACACACACACACACACAGACACGCAGACACACAGACACACACACAGGCACACGGACACACACACACATACAGACACACTGACACACACACACACACTGACACACACACACACACTGACACATGCACACACACTGACACACACACACTGACACGCACAGTCACACACACATACACACAGACACACTGACACACACACTGGCACACTCTGACACACATACACACACACACTGACGCACACACACACTGACACACACACACTGACAAACAGACACACAAACACACACACAGACACACTGACACACACAGTGGCTCACGCACACACTGACACACGCACACACTGACACACACACTGACACACACATACACAGACACACACTGACACACACGCACACACTGACACACACACACACACACAGACACACACATACACACACACACACTGACACACACTCACACACTGACACACACACACGCTGACATGCACAGGCACACATACACACACACACAGGCACAATGACACACACAGTGACACACGCACACACTGACACATGCACACACTGACGCACACACGCACTGACACACACACACACACACTGACACACACATACACTGACACACACACTGACACACACACACACTGACACACACATACACACACACATACACACACACACTGACGCACACACACACACACAGTGACATACACACACACTGACACACACACACAGACACACACACACAGACACACTGACACACACACACACAGACACACTGACACACACACACATACAGACACAGAGACACACTGACACACACAGGCACACTGACACACACACACTGACACACACACACACTGACACGCACAGTGGCACACACACACACACTGCCACGCACAGTGTCACACACACACTGACACACACACACACTGACAGGCACACTGTAAGGCACAGACACACATACACTCACAGACACACTGACACACACAGTGACACACACACACACTGACACACACACACACTGATACAGCACTCACACACACACACTGACTCAGACACACACACACTGACACACACACACACACTGACACACACACACACACAGACACACCCTGACACACACACTGACACGCACACACACAGTGACACACACACACACGCTGACACACACACACACACTGACACACTCAAGGAAACACACACACACTGACACACACACACACTGACACACACACACATTGACACACTGACACACAAACACACTGACACACACACACATTGACACACTGACACACAGACACACTGACACACACACAGACACACACAGAGACACACTGACACACACACACAGACACACTGACACACACACACACACACACACACAGACACGCAGACACACTGACACACACACAAACAGGCACACTGACACACACAAACATACAGACACACTGACACACACACACACATAGACACACTGACAAACACACACAGACACACACACTGACACACACGCACACTGACACACACACACACACACTGACACATTCACACTCACTGACACGCACAGTCACACACACATACACACAGACACTCTGACACACACACTGACACACACACTGGCACACACTGACACACACACACACACACTGACACACACACACACTGACACACAGACACACATAAACACACACCCAGACACACTGACACACACAGTGACTCACGCACACACTGACACACACACACACTGACACGCACAGACACACATACACACACACACACACAGTGACACATGCACACACTGACACACACACTGACACACACATACACAGACACACACTGACACACACGCAAACACTGACACACACACACACACACACTGACACACACATACACACACAGACTGACACACACTCACACACTGACACACACACACACTGACATGCACAGGCACACATACACACACACACAGGCACACTGACACACACAGTGACACACGCACAGACTGACACATGCACACACTGACGCACACACGCACTGACACACACACACACACTGACACACACACACACACTGACACACACATACACACACACACACTGACACACACACACACACACACAATTGACATACACACACACTGACACACACACACAGACACACACACAGACACACACACACAGACACACTGACACACACACACATACAGACACAGAGACACACTGACACACACACAGGCACACTGACACACACACACTGACACACAAACACACTGACACGCACAGTGACACACACACACACACACGCACTGCCACGCACAGTGACACACACACACACACACACACACTGACACACACTCACACACTGACACACACACACACTGACATGCACAGGCACACATACACACACACACAGGCACACTGACACACACAGTGACACACGCACAGACTGACACATGCACACACTGACGCACACACGCACTGACACACACACACACACTGACACACACACACACACTGACACACACATACACACACACACACTGACACACACACACACACACAAGTGACATACACACACACTGACACACACACACAGACACACACACAGACACACACACACAGACACACTGACACACACACACATACAGACACAGAGACACACTGACACACACACAGGCACACTGACACACACACACTGACACACAAACACACTGACACGCACAGTGACACACACACACACACACGCACTGCCACGCACAGTGACACACACACACACACACACACACACACACTGACACACACACACACACTGACAGGCACACTGAAAGGCACAGACACACATACACACACAGACACACTGACACACACAGTGACACAATACACACACTGACACACACACACACACTGACACAGCACTCACACATACACTGTCTCACACACACACACACTGACACACACACACACACACTGACACACACATACACTGACACACACACTGACACACACACACACACTGACACACACATACACACACACACACACTGACACACACACACACACAAGTGACATACACACACACTGACACACACACACAGACACACTCTGACACACACACTGACACGCACACACACAGTGACACACACACACACGCTGACACACACACACGCTGACACACACACACACTGACACACACACACACTGACACACACACACATTGGCACACTGACACACAAACACACTGACACACACACACATTGACACACTGACACATAAACTCACACACACTGACACACAAACACACACACAGACACAAAGACACACTGACACACACACACACTGACAGACACACAAACACTGACACGCACACTGACGCACACACACACACACAAACACTGACACACACACACACTGACAGGCACACTGACAGGCACAGACACACATACACACACAGACACACTGACACACACAGTGACACACACACACACTGACACACACACACACTGTCACAAACACTCACACACACACACACACTGACACACACACACACACTGACTCACACACACACAGACACGCACTGAGACACACACAGTGACACACACACACACTGACACACACAAGGACAAACGCAAACACTGACACACATGCACATTGGCACACTGACACACAATCTCACACACACACACAGACACACTGACACACACACACACAGACACACTGACACACACACACACTGACACACACACTGACACACACACACAGTGACACACACACACACTCTGACACAAATACACACTCTGACACACACAGACACTGACACACACACACACATTGACACACTGACACACAAACACACTGACACACACACACATTGACACACTGACACACAGACACACTGACACACACACACAGACACACACACAGACACACTGACACACACACACAGACACACTGACACACACACACACACAGACACGCAGACACACAGACACACACACAGGCACACTGACACACACACACATACAGACACACTGACACACACACAGACTGACACACACACATACACACTGACACATGCACACACACTGACACACACACACTGACACGCACAGTCACACACACATACACACAGACACACTGACACACACACTGGCACACTCTGACACACATACACACACACACTGACGCACACACACACTAACACACACACACTGACACACACACACACTGACACACACACTGACACACACATACACAGACACACACAGACACACACGCAAACACTGACACACACACTCACACACTGACACACACACACACTGACATGCACAGGCACACATACACACACACACAGGCACACTGACACACACAGTGACACACGCACACACTGACACATGCACACACTGACGCACACACGCACTGACACACACACACACTGACACACACATACACTGACATACACACTGACACACATACACACACTGACACACACATACACACACACACACTGACACACACACACACACAAGTGACATACACACACACTGACACACACACACAGACACACACACACAGACACACGGACACACACACACAGACACACTGACACACACACACATACAGACACAGAGACACACTGACACACACACAGGCACACTGACACACACACACTGACACACACACACACTGACACGCACAGTGACACACACACACACACACACGCACTGCCACGCACAGTGACACACACACACACACACTGACACACACACACACACTGACAGGCACACTGAAAGGCACAGACACACATACACACACAGACACACTGACACACACAGTGACACACACAGACACACTGACACACACACACACTGACACAGCCCTCACACATACACTGTCTCACACACGCACACACTGACACACACACACACACACACTGACACACACATACACTGACACACACACTGACACACACACACATATTGACACACTGACACACAAACACACTGACACACACTCAAATTGACACACTGCCACATAAACTCAGACACACACACACACAGACACACTGACACACACACACACACACACAGACACACTGACACACACACACACACAGACACGCTGACACACTGACACATGCACACACACTGACACACACACACACACTGACACAAACACTGACACACACACACAGTGACACACACACACACTCTGACACACACACACACACACACAGACACACCCTGACACACACACTGACACGCACACACACAGTGACACACACACACACACGCTGAAACACACACACACTGACACACACACACACTGACACACACACACACTGACACACACACACATTGGCACACTGACACACAAACACTCTGACACACACACATTGACACACTGACACATAAACTCACACACACTGACACACAAACACACACACACAGATACACAGACACACTGACACACACACACACTGACAGACACACAAACACTGACACGCACACTGAAGCACACACACACACACACAAACACTGACACACACACACACTGACAGGCACACTGACAGGCACAGACACACATACACACACAGACACACTGACACACACAGTGACACACTCACACACTGACACACACACGTTCACAAACACTCACACACACACACACACTCACACACACACACACACTGACTCACACACACACAGACACTCACTGACACACACACACACTGACACACACAAGGACAAACGCAAACACTGACACACACACACATTGACACACTGACACACAATCTCACACACACACACAGACACACTGACACACACACACACACTGACACACACACACTGACACACACACTGACACACACACACACAGTGACACACACACACACTCTGACACAAACACACACTCTGACACACACAGACACTGACACACACACACATTGACACACTGACACACAAACACACTGACACACACACACATTGACACACTGACACACAGACACACTGACACACACACAGACACACACAGCGACACACTGACACACACACACAGACACACTGACACACACACACACACAGACACGCAGACACACAGACACACACACAGGCACACGGACACACACACACATACAGACACACTGACACACACACACACTGACACACACACACACACTGACACATGCACACACACTGACACACACACACTGACACGCACAGTCACACACACATACACACAGACACACTGACACACACACTGGCACACTCTGACACACATACACACACACACTGACGCACACACACACTGACACACACACACTGACAAACAGACACACAAACACACACACAGACACACTGACACACACAGTGGCTCACGCACACACTGACACACGCACACACTGACACACACACTGACACACACATACACAGACACACACTGACACACACGCACACACTGACACACACACACACACAGACACACACATACACACACACACACTGACACACACTCACACACTGACACACACACACGCTGACATGCACAGGCACACATACACACACACACAGGCACAATGACACACACAGTGACACACGCACACACTGACACATGCACACACTGACGCACACACGCACTGACACACACACACACACACTGACACACACATACACTGACACACACACTGACACACACACACACTGACACACACATACACACACACATACACACACACACTGACACACACACACACACAGTGACATACACACACACTGACACACACACACAGACACACACACACAGACACACTGACACACACACACACAGACACACTGACACACACACACATACAGACACAGAGACACACTGACACACACAGGCACACTGACACACACACACTGACACACACACACACTGACACGCACAGTGGCACACACACACACACTGCCACGCACAGTGTCACACACACACTGACACACACACACACTGACAGGCACACTGTAAGGCACAGACACACATACACTCACAGACACACTGACACACACAGTGACACACACACACACTGACACACACACACACTGATACAGCACTCACACACACACACTGACTCAGACACACACACACTGACACACACACACACACTGACACACACACACACACAGACACACCCTGACACACACACTGACACGCACACACACAGTGACACACACACACACGCTGACACACACACACACACTGACACACACAAGGAAACACACACACACTGACACACACACACACTGACACACACACACATTGACACACTGACACACAAACACACTGACACACACACACATTGACACACTGACACACAAACACACTGACACACACACACATTGACACACTGACACACAAACACACTGACACACACATACATTGACACACTGACACACAGACACACTGACACACACACAGACACACACTGACACACACACACAGACACACTGACACACACACACAGACACGCAGACACACTGACACACACACAAACAGGCACACTGACACACACAAACATACAGACACACTGACACACACACACATAGACACACTGACAAACACACACAGACACATACACTGACACACACGCACACTGACACACACACACACACACTGACACATTCACACACACTGACACGCACAGTCACACACACATACACACAGACACCCTGACACACACACTGACACACACACTGGCACACACTGACACACACACACACACACTGACACACACACACACTGACACACAGACACACATAAACACACACCCAGACACACTGACACACACAGTGACTCACGCACACACTGACACACACACACACTGATACGCACAGACACACATACACACACACACAGGCACACTGACACACACAGTGACACACGCACAGACTGACACATGCACACACTGACGCACACACGCACTGACACACACACACACTGACACACACATACACTGACACACACACTGACACACACACACACTGACACACACATACACACACACACACTGACACACACACACACACACAAGTGACATACACACACACTGACACACACACACAGACACACACACAGACACACACACACAGACACACTGACACACACACACACAGACACACTGACACACACACACATACAGACACAGAGACACACTGACACACACACAGGCACACTGACACACACACACTGACACACAAACACACTGACACGCACAGTGACACACACACACACACACGCACTGCCACGCACAGTGACACACACACACACACACACACTGACACACACACACACACACTGACAGGCACACTGAAAGGCACAGACACACATACACACACAGACACACTGACACACACAGTGACACAATACACACACTGACACACACACACACTGACACAGCACTCACACATACACTGTCTCACACACACACACACTGACACACACACACACACACTGACACACACATACACTGACACACACACTGACACACACACACACACTGACACACACATACACACACACACACTGACACACACACACACACAAGTGACATACACACACACTGACACACACACACAGACACACTCTGACACACACACTGACACGCACACACACAGTGACACACACACACACGCTGACACACACACACGCTGACACACACACACACTGACACACACACACACTGACACACACACACATTGGCACACTGACACACAAACACACTGACACACACACACATTGACACACTGACACATAAACTCACACACACTGACACACAAACACACACACACAGACACAAAGACACACTGACACACACACACACTGACAGACACACAAACACTGACACGCACACTGACGCACACACACACACACAAACACTGACACACACACACACTGACAGGCACACTGACAGGCACAGACACACATACACACACAGACACACTGACACACACAGTGACACACACACACACTGACACACACACACACTGTCACAAACACTCACACACACACACACACTGACACACACACACACACTGACTCACACACACACAGACACGCACTGACACACACACAGTGACACACACACACACTGACACACACAAGGACAAACGCAAACACTGACACACACGCACATTGGCACACTGACACACAATCTCACACACACACACAGACACACTGACACACACACACACAGACACACTGACACACACACACACTGACACACACACTGACACACACACACAGTGACACACACACACACTCTGACACAAACACACACTCTGACACACACAGACACTGACACACACACACATTGACACACTGACACACAAACACACTGACACACACACACATTGACACACTGACACACAGACACACTGACACACACACAGACACACACACAGACACACTGACACACACACACAGACACACTGACACACACACACACACACACACAGGCACGCAGACACACAGACACACACACAGGCACACTGACACACACACACATACAGACACACTGACACACACACAGACTGACACACACACATACACACTGACACATGCACACACACTGACACACACACACTGACACGCACAGTCACACACACATACACACAGACACACTGACACACACACTGGCACACTCTGACACACATACACACACACACTGACGCACACACACACTGACACACACACACTGACACACACACACACTGACACACACACTGACACACACATACACAGACACACACAGACACACACGCAAACACTGACACACACACTCACACACTGACACACACACACACTGACATGCACAGGCACACATACACACACACACAGGCACACTGACACACACAGTGACACACGCACACACTGACACATGCACACACTGACACACACACACACTGACACACACACACACTGACACACACACACTGACACGCACAGACACACATACACACACACACAGGCACACTGACACACACAGTGACACACGCACACACTGACACACACACACACTGACACACACACACTGACACGCACAGACACACATACACACACACACAGGCACACTGACACACACAGTGACACACGCACACACTGACACATGCACACACTGACGCACACACGCACTGACACACACACACACTGACACACACATACACTGACATACACACTGACACACATACACACACTGACACACACATACACACACACACACTGACACACACACACACACAAGTGACATACACACACACAGACACACACACACAGACACACGGACACACACACACAGACACACTGACACACACACACATACAGACACAGAGACACACTGACACACACACAGGCACACTGACACACACACACTGACACACACACACACTGACACGCACAGTGACACACACACACACACGCACTGCCACGCACAGTGACACACACACACACACACACTGACACACACACACACACACACTGACAGGCACACTGAAAGGCACAGACACACATACACACACAGACACACTGACACACACAGTGACACACACACACACACTGACACACACACACACTGACACAGCACTCACACATACACTGTCTCACACACGCACACACTGACACACACACACACACACACTGACACACACATACACTGACACACACACTGACACACACACACACTGACACACACATACACACACACACACTGACACACACACACACACAAGTGACATACACACACACTGACACACACACACAGACACACTCTGACACACACACTGACACGCACACACACTGTGACACACACACACACACGCTGACACACTCACACACTGACACACACAAGGACACACACACACTGACACACACACACACACATTGACACACTGACACACAAACACACTGACACACACACACATTGACACACTGACAAATAAACTCACACACACTGACACACTGACACACAAACACACACACACAGACACACAGACACACTGACACACACACACACACTGACAGACACACACACTGACACGCACACTGACACACATACACACACACACACAAACACTGACACACACACTGACAGGCACACTGACAGGCACAGACACACCCACTGACACACACACACACACTGACACACACAAGGACACATGCACACACTGGAACACACACACATTGACACACTGACACACAAACACACTGACAAACACACACACATTGACACACACACACATACACACACACACACTGACACACACTCACACACTGACACACACACACTGACATGCACCGGCACACATACACACACACAGGCACACTGACTCACACAGTGACACACGCACACACTGACACATGCACACACTGACACACACACGCACACTCACACATGCACACACACACACACTGACACACAAATACACACACACACACTGACACACACACACACACTGACACACACACTGACACACACACACACACTCTGACACACACACACACACACTCTGACACACACACACACTCTGACACACACACTGACACACACACACACTGACACACACAAGGAGACACGCACACACTGACACACACACACATATTGACACACTAACACACAAACACACTGACACACACAAGGAGACACGCACACACTGACACACACACACATATTGACACACTGACACACAAACACACTGACACACACACAAATTGATACACTGACACATAAACTCAGATACACACACACACAGACACACTGACACACACACACACACAGACACACTGACACACACACACACAGAGACACGCTGACACACTGTCACACGCACACACACTGACACACACACATACAGACACACACACACATAGACACACTGACAAACATACACACACACACTGACACACACTCACACTGACCACACACACACTGACACACGCACACACACTGACACACGCATTCACACTGACACACACACACACTGACACACACACTGACACACACACACACAGTGACACACACACACACACTCTGACACACACACACACTGACACACACACACACACACACACTGACACACACACAGAGTGACACACACACACACACAGACACGCTGACACACTGACACACACACACAGACACACTGACACACACACACACACAGACACACTGACAAACACACACACACTCACTGACACACACACACACTGACACACACACACACTGACACACACACACACACTGACACACACACACACACTGACACACACACTGACACACACACAGTGACACACACACACACTCTGACACACACACACTCTGACACACACACACACACTGACACACACAAGGACACACACACACCCTGACACAGACACACACTGACACAGACACACACACTGACACACACACACACTGACACACACACACACACTGACACACACACACATTGACACTCTGACACACACACACACTGACACACACAAGGACACACGCACACACTGACACACACACACATTGACACACTGACACACAAACACACTGACACACACACGCACACACACACACACACTGACACACACAGTCACACACACATACACACAGACACACTGACACACACACTGACACACACAAGGACACACGCACACACTGACACACACACACATTGACACACTGACACACAAACACACTGACACACACACGCACACACACACACACACTGACACACACAGTCACACACACATACACACAGACACACTGACACACACACTGACACACACACTGACACACACTGACACACACACACACACACTGACACACACACACAGACACACACACACACTGACACACAGGCACACATAAACACACACACAGACACACTGACACACACAGTGACTCACGCACACACTGACACACACACACACTGACATGCACAGACACACATACACACACACACAGTGACACACGCACACACTGACACACGCACACGCTGACACACACACTGACACACACATACACAGACACACACTGACACACACGCAAACACTGACACACACACACACACACACTGACACACACATACACACACACACTGACACACACTCACACACTGACACACACACACACTGACATGCACAGGCACACATACACACACACACACGCACACTGACACACACAGGCACACTGACTCACACAGTGACACACGCACACACACTGACACACACACACACACTGACACACACACTGTACACACACACAGTGACACACACACACACTCTGACACACACACACTCTGACACACACACACACAGAGACACGCTGACACACTGACACACGCACACACACTGACACACACACATACAGACACACACACACATAGACACACTGACAAACATACACACACACACACTGACACACACTCACACTGACCACACACACACTGACACACGCACACACACTGACACACGCATTCACACTGACACACACACACACTGACACACACACTGACACACACACACACAGTGACACACACACACACTCTGACACACACACACTGACACACACACACTCACACTGACATACACACAGAGTGACACACACACACAGACACACTGACACACTGACACACACACACAGACACACTGACACACACACACACACATAGACACACTGACAAACACACCGACACTCACTGACACACACACACACTGACACACACACACACACACACACAGTGACACACACACTCTGACACACACACACTCTGACACACACACACACACTGACACACACAAGGACACACACACACCCTGACACACACACACACACTGACACACACACACATTGACACACTGACACACACACACACACTGACACACACAAGGACACACGCACACACTGACACACACACACATTGACACACTGACACACAAACACACTGACACACACACACTAACACACACACACTGACACACAGTCACACACACATACACACAGACACACTGACACACACACTGACACACACACTGACACACACTGACACACACACACACACACACACAGACACACACACACACTGACACACACACACTGACACACAGACACACATAAACACACACACTGACACACTGACACACACAGTGACTCACGCACACACTGACACACACACACACTGACATGCACAGACACACATACACACACACACAGTGACACACGCACACACTGACACATGCACACGCTGACACACACACTGACACACACATACACAGACACACACTGACACACACGCAAACACTGACACACACACACACACACTGACACTTACATACACACACACACTGACACACACTCACACACTGACACACACACACACTGACATGCACAGACACACATACACACACACACACGCACACTGACACACACACACACACTGACACACACACTGTACACACACACAGTGACACACACACACACTCTGACACACACACACTCTGACACACACACACTCTGACACACACACACACACTGACACACACAAGGACACACACACACCCTGACACAGACACACACTGACACACACACACACTCACACACGCACACACACACACACTGACACACAAATACACACACACACACTGACACACACACACACACTGACACACACTGACACACACATACACACTGACACACACACACACACACTCTGACACACACACACACACTCTGACACACACACACTGACACACACACACACACTGACACATACAAGGAGACACGCACACACTGACACACACACACATATTGACACACTGACACACAAACACACTGACACACACACAAATTGACACACTGACACATAAACTCAGACACACACACACACAGACACACTGACACACACACACACACACACAGACACACTGACACACACACACACACAGACACGCTGATACACTGACACACGCACACACACTGACACACACACACACACACAGACACACTGACACACACAGTGACACACACACACACTGACACACACACACACTGACACAAACACTCACACACACACACACATACTGACTCACACACACACACACAGACACACACACACACACTGACACACACACACACACACACACCCTGACACACACACTGACACGCACGCACACAGTGACACACACACACACACATGCTGACACACACACACACTGACACACACACACACTGACACACACACACACTGACACACACACACATTGGCACACTGACACACAAACACACTGACACACACACACATTGACACACTGACACACAAACACACCCACACAGACACACAGACACACTGACACACACACACACTGACAGACACACAAACACTGACACGCACACTGACGCACACACACACACACAAACACTGACACACACACACACTGACAGGCACACTGACAGGCACAGACACACATACACACACAGACACACTGACACACACAGTGACACACACACACACACTGACACACACACACACTGTCACAAACACTCACACACACACACACACACACACACACTGACACACACACACTCTGACACACACACTGACACACACACACACTGACACACACACACAGACACACACACACACTGACACACAGACACACATAAACACACACACAGACACACTGACACACACAGTGACTCACGCACACACTGACACACACACACACTGACATGCACAGACACACTGACACACACACACACAGTGACACACGCACACACTGACACACGCACACGCTGACACACACACTGACACACACATACACAGACACACACTGACACACACGCAAACACTGACACACACACACACACACACTGACACACACATACACACACACACTGACACACACTCACACACTGACACACACACACACTGACATGCACAGGCACACATACACACACACACACACACACTGACACACACAGGCACACTGACTCACACAGTGACACACGCACACACACTGACACACACACACACACTGACACACACACTGTACACACACACAGTGACACACACACACACTCTGACACACACACACTCTGACACACACACACACAGAGAGACACGCTGACACACTGACACACGCACACACACTGACACACACACATACAGACACACACACACATAGACACACTGACAAACATACACACACACACACTGACACACACTCACACTGACCACACACACACTGACACACGCACACACACTGACACACGCATTCACACTGACACACACACACACTGACACACACACTGACACACACACACACAGTGACACACACACACACTCTGACACACACACACTGACACACACACACTCACACTGACACACACACAGAGTGACACACACACACAGACACACTGACACACTGACACACACACACAGACACACTGACACACACACACACATAGACACACTGACAAACACACCCACACTCACTGACACACACACACACTGACACACACACTGACACACACACTGACACACACACAGTGACACACACACTCTGACACACACACACTCTGACACACACACACACACTGACACACACAAGGACACACACACACCCTGACACACACACACACACTGACACACACACACATTGACACACTGACACACACACACACACTGACACACACAAGGACACACGCACACACTGACACACACACACATTGACACACTGACACACAAACACACTGACACACACACACTAACACACACACACTGACACACAGTCACACACACATACACACAGACACACTGACACACACACTGACACACACACTGACACACACTGACACACACACACACACACACAGACACACACACACACTGACACACACACACTGACACACAGACACACATAAACACACACACTGACACACTGACACACACAGTGACTCACGCACACACTGACACACACACACACTGACATGCACAGACACACATACACACACACACAGTGACACACGCACACACTGACACACGCACACGCTGACACACACACTGACACACACACACAGACACACACTGACACACACGCAAACACTGACACACACACACACACACTGACACTTACATACACACACACACTGACACACACTCACACACTGACACACACACACACTGACATGCACAGGCACACATACACACACACACTCGCACACTGACACACACACACACACTGACACACACACTGTACACACACACAGTGACACACACACACTCTGACACACACACACTCTGACACACACACACACACTGACACACACAAGGACACACACACACCCTGACACAGACACACACTGACACACACACACACTCACACACGCACACACACACACACTGACACACAAATACACACACACACACTGACACACACACACACACTGACACACACTGACACACACATACACACACACACTGACACACACTCACACACTGACACACACACACACTGACATGCACAGGCACACATACACACACACACACGCACACTGACACACACAGGCACACTGACTCACACAGTGACACACGCACACACACTGACACACACACACACACTGACACACACACTGTACACACACACAGTGACACACACACACACTCTGACACACACACACTCTGACACACACACACACAGAGACACGCTGACACACTGACACACGCACACACACTGACACACACACATACAGACACACACACACATAGACACACTGACAAACATACACACACACACACTGACACACACTCACACTGACCACACACACACTGACACACGCACACACACTGACACACGCATTCACACTGACACACACACACACTGACACACACACTGACACACACACTGACACACACACACACAGTGACACACACACACACTCTGACACACACACACTGACACACACACACTCACACTGACACACACACAGAGTGACACACACACACAGACACACTGACACACTTACACACACACACAGACACACTGACACACACACACACACATAGACACACTGACAAACACACCCACACTCACTGACACACACACACACTGACACACACACTGACACACACACTGACACACACACAGTGACACACACACTCTGACACACACACACTCTGACACACACACACACACTGACACACACAAGGACACACACACACACTGACACACACACACACACTGACACACACACACATTGACACACTGACACACACACACACACTGACACACACAAGGACACACGCACACACTGACACACACACACATTGACACACTGACACACAAACACACTGACACACACACACTAACACACACACACTGACACACAGTCACACACACATACACACAGACACACTGACACACACACTGACACACACACTGACACACACTGACACACACACACACACACACAGACACACACACACACTGACACACACACACTGACACACAGACACACATAAACACACACACTGACACACTGACACACACAGTGACTCACGCACACACTGACACACACACACACTGACATGCACAGACACACATACACACACACACAGTGACACACGCACACACTGACACACGCACACGCTGACACACACATTGACACACACACACAGACACACACTGACACACACGCAAACACTGACACACACACACACACACTGACACTTACATACACACACACACTGACACACACTCACACACTGACACACACACACACTGACATGCACAGGCACACATACACACACACACTCGCACACTGACACACACACACACACTGACACACACACTGTACACACACACAGTGACACACACACACACTCTGACACACACACACTCTGACACACACACACACACTGACACACACAAGGACACACACACACCCTGACACAGACACACACTGACACACACACACACTCACACACGCACACACACACACACTGACACACAAATACACACACACACACTGACACACACACACACACTGACACACACTGACACACACATACACACTGACACACACACACACACTCTGACACACACACACACACTCTGACACACACACACTGACACACACACACACACACTGACACACACAAGGAGACACGCACACACTGACACACACACACATATTGACACACTGACACACAAACACACTGACACACACACAAATTGACACACTGACACATAAACTCAGACACACACACACACAGACACACTGACACACACACACACACACACACAGACACACTGACACACACACACACACAGACACGCTGATACACTGACACACGCACACACACTGACACACACACACACACACACAGACACACTGACACACACAGTGACACACACACACACTGACACACACACACACTGACACAAACACTCACACACACACACACATACTGACTCACACACACACACACAGACACACACACACACACACTGACACACACACACACACACACACACCCTGACACACACTGACACGCACGCACACAGTGACACACACACACACACACGCTGACACACACACACACTGACACACACACACACTGACACACACACACACTGACACACACACACATTGGCACACTGACACACAAACACACTGACACACACACACATTGACACACTGACACACAAACACACCCACACAGACACACAGACACACTGACACACACACACACTGACAGACACACAAACACTGACACGCACACTGACGCACACACACACACACAAACACTGACACACACACACACTGACAGGCACACTGACAGGCACAGACACACATACACACACAGACACACTGACACACACAGTGACACACACACACACACTGACACACACACACACTGTCACAAACACTCACACACACACACACACACACACACACACACAGACACACACACACACACTGACTCACACACACACAGACACGCACTGACACACACACAGACACACACACACACACACTGACACACACAAGGACAAATGCACACACTGACACACACACACATTGACACACTGACACACAATCTCACACACACACACAGACACACTGACACACACACACACACACTGACACACACACACACTGACACACACACTGACACACACACACACAGTGACACACTCACACTCTGACACAAACACACACTCTGACACACACAGACACTGACACACACACACAGTGACACACACACTCTGACACACACACACACTCTGACACACACACACTCTGACACACACACACACACTGACACACACAAGGACACACACACACCCTGACACAGACACACACTGACACACACACACACTCACACACGCACACACACACACACTGACACACAAATACACACACACACACTGACACACACACACACACTGACACACACATACACACACACACACACTGACACACACACACACACACTGACACACACACTGACACACATACACACTCTGACACACACACACACACACACTCTGACACACACACACACACACACTCTGACACACACACACTGACACACACACACACTGACACACACAAGGAGACACGCACACACTGACACACACACACACATATTGACACACTGACACACAAACACACTGACACACACACAAATTGACACACTGACACATAAACTCAGACACACACACACACACAGACACTGACACAAACACACACACACACAAACACACTGACACACACACACACACAGACACGCTGACACACTGACACAGCACACACACTGACACACACACACAAACAGACACACTGACACACACAGTGACACACACACACACTGACACACACACACACACTGACACAAACACTCACACACACACACACTGACTCACACACACACACACTGACACACACACACACACACTGACACACACACACACACACACAGACACACCCTGAC